>NW_026089488.1:0-124292 GCF_933775445.1 Argentina anserina
AAAACTGAGTATCTTTCTATCGTTTGAGTATGTTTACTATTGCAATTTGAGTATCTTTTCAATTCTCGTTTGAGTATCTTTCTGATGCGAGATTCTATTGAATTTGAGAGTGTTTCCAGTGTGGGCATGTGTTTCTTTCAAACTGTGTATCTTTCTATCGTTTGAGTATGTTTACTATAGCAATTTGAGTATCTTTTCAATTCTCGTTTGAGTATCTTTCTGAACGGCTTTCGATGCGAGTTTTTCTTGAATTTGAGAGTGTTTCCAATGTGGGCGTGTGTTTCTTTCAAACTGAGTATCTTTCTATCGTTTGAGTATGTTTACTATTGCAATTTGAGTATCTTTTCAATTCTCGTTTGAGTATCTTTCTGAACGGCTTTCGATGCGAGTTTTTCTTGAATTTGAGTGTGTTTCCAGTGTGGGGCGTGTGTGTGTTTCTTTCAAACTGAGTATCTTTCTATCGTTTGAGTATGTTTACTATTGCAATTTGAGTATCTTTTCAATTCTCGTTTGAGTATCTTTCTGATGCGAGATTCTATTGAATTTGAGAGTGTTTCCAGTGTGGGCGTGTGTTTCTTTCAAACTGTGTATCTTTCTATCGTTTGAGTATGTTTACTATAGCAATTTGAGTATCTTTTCAATTCTCGTTTGAGTATCTTTCTAAACGGCTTTCGATGCGAGTTTTTCTTGAATTTGAGAGTGTTTCCAATGTGGGCGTGTGTTTCTTTCAAACTGAGTATCTTTCTATCGTTTGAGTATGTTTACTATTGCAATTTGAGTATCTTTTCAATTCTCGTTTGAGTATCTTTCTGATGCGAGTTTCTATTGAATTTGAGAGTGTTTCCAGTGTGGGCGTGTGTTTCTTTCAAACTGAGTATCTTTCTATCGTTTGAGTATGTTTACTATTGCAATTTGTGTATCTTTTCAATTCTCGTTTGAGTATCTTTCTGAACGGCTTTCGATGCGAGTTTTTCTTGAATTTGAGTGTTTTTCCAGTGTGGGCGTGTGTTTCTTTCAAACAGAGTATCTTTCTATCGTTTGAGTATGTTTACTATTGCAATTTGAGTATCTTTTCAATTCTCGTTTGAGTATCTTTCTGATGCGAGTTTCTATTGAATTTGAGAGTGTTTCCAGTGTGGGCGTGTGTTTCTTTCAAACTGTGTATCTTTCTATTGTTTGAGTATGTTTACTATTGCAATTTGAGTATCCTTTCAATTCTCGTTTGAGTATCTTTCTAAACGGCTTTCGATGCGAGTTTTTCTTGAATTTGAGAGTGTTTCCAATGTGGGCGTGTGTTTCTTTCAAACTGAGTATCTTTCTATCGTTTGAGTATGTTTACTATTGCAATTTGAGTATCTTTTCAATTCTCGTTTGAGTATCTTTCTGAACGGCTTTCGATGCGAGTTTTTCTTGAATTTGAGAGTGTTTCCAATGTGGGCGTGTGTTTCTTTCAAACTGAGTATCTTTCTATCGTTGAGTATGTTTACTATTGCAATTTGAGTAATCTTTCAATTCTCGTTTGAGTATCTTTCTGAACGGCTTTCGATGCGAGTTTTTCTTGAATTTGAGTGTTTTTCCAGTGTGGGCGTGTGTTTCTTTCAAACTGAGTATCTTTCTATCGTTTGAGTATGTTTACTATTGCAATTTGAGTATCATTTCAATTCTCGTTTGAGTATCTTTCTGATGCGAGTTTCTATTGAATTGGAGAGTGTTTCCAGTGTGGGGCGTGTGTTTTTTTCAAACTGTGTATCTTTCTATTGTTTGAGTATGTTTACTATTGCAATTTGAGTATCTTTTCAATTCTCGTTTTAGTATCTTTCTAAACGGCTTTCGATGCGAGTTTTTCTTGAATTTGAGAGTGTTTCCAATGTGGGCGTGTGTTTCTTTCAACTGAGTATCTTTCTATCGTTTTGAGTATGTTTACTATTGCAATTTGAGTATCTTTTCAATTCTCGTTTGAGTATCTTTCTGAACGGCTTTCGATGCGAGTTTTTCTTAAATTTGTGTGTTTTTCCAGTGTGGGCGTGTGTTTCTTTCAAACTGAGTATCTTTCTATCGTTTGAGTATGTTTACTATTGCAATTTGAGTATCTTTTCAATTCTCGTTTGAGTATCTTTCTGAACGGCTTTCGATGCGAGTTTTTCTTAAATTTGAGTGTTTTTCCAGTGTGGGCGTGTGTTTCTTTCAAACTGAGTATCTTTCTATCGTTTGAGTATGTTTACTATTGCAATTTGAGTATCTTTTCAATTCTCGTTTGAGTATCTTTCTGATGCGAGATTCTATTGAATTTGAGAGTGTTTCCAGTGTGTGCGTGTGTTTCTTTCAAACTGTGTATCTTTCTATCGTTTGAGTATGTTTACTATAGCAATTTGAGTATCTTTTCAATTCTCGTTTGAGTATCTTTCTGAACGGCTTTCGATGCGAGTTTTTCTTGAATTTGAGAGTGTTTCCAATGTGGGCGTGTGGTTTCTTTCAAACTGAGTATCTTTCTATCGTTTGAGTATGTTTACTATTGCAATTTGAGTATCTTTTCAATTCTCGTTTGAGTATCTTTCTGAACGGCTTTCGATGCGAGGTTTTTCTTGAATTTGAGTGTTTTTCCAGTGTGGGCGTGGTGTGTTTCTTTCAAACTGAGTATCTTTCTATCGTTTGAGTATGTTTACTATTGCAATTTGAGTATCTTTTCAATTCTCGTTTGAGTATCTTTCTGATGCGAGATTCTATTGAATTTGAGAGTGTTTCCAGTGTGGGCGTGTGTTTCTTTCAAACTGTGTATCTTTCTATCGTTTGAGTATGTTTACTATAGCAATTTGAGTATCTTTTCAATTCTCGTTTGAGTATCTTTCTAAACGGCTTTCGATGCGAGTTTTTCTTGAATTTGAGAGTGTTTCCAATGTGGGCGTGTGTTTCTTTCAAACTGAGTATCTTTCTATCGTTTGAGTATGTTTACTATTGCAATTTGAGTATCTTTTCAATTCTCGTTTGAGTATCTTTCTGAACGGCTTTCGATGCGAGTTTTTCTTAAATTTGAGTGTTTTTCCAGTGTGGGCGTGTGTTTCTTTCAAACTGAGTATCTTTCTATCGTTTGAGTATGTTTACTATTGCAATTTGAGTATCTTTTCAATTCTCGTTTGAGTATCTTTCTGATGCGAGTTTCTATTGAATTGGAGAGTGTTTCCAGTGTGGGCGTGTGTTTCTTTCAAACTGTGTATCTTTCTATTGTTTGAGTATGTTTACTATTGCAATTTGAGTATCTTTTCAATTCTCGTTTTAGTATCTTTCTAAACGGCTTTCGATGCGAGTTTTTCTTGAATTTGAGAGTGTTTCCAATGTGGGCGTGTGTTTCTTTCAAACTGAGTATCTTTCTATCGTTTGAGTATGTTTACTATTGCAATTTGAGTATCTTTTCAATTCTCGTTTGAGTATCTTTCTGAACGGCATTCGATGCGAGTTTTTCTTAAATTTGAGTGTTTTTCCAGTGTGGGCGTGTGTTTCTTTCAAACTGAGTATCTTCAATCGTTTGAGTATGTTTACTATTGCAATTTGAGTATCTTTTCAATTCTCGTTTGAGTATCTTTCTGATGCGAGTTTCTATTGAATTTGAGAGTGTTTCCAGTGTGGGCGTGTGTTTCGTTCAAACTGAGTATCTTTCTATCGTTTGAGTATGTTTACTATTGCAATTTGTGTATCTTTTCAATTCTCGTTTGAGTATCTTTCTGAACGGCTTTCGATGCGAGTTTTTCTTGAATTTGAGTGTTTTTCCAGTGTGGGCGTGTGTTTCTTTCAAACTGAGTATCTTTCTATCGTTTGAGTATGTTTACTATTGCAATTTGAGTATCTTTTCAATTCTCGTTTGAGTATCTTTCTGATGCGAGTTTCTATTGAATTTGAGAGTGTTTCCAGTGTGGGCGTGTGTTTCTTTCAAACTGTGTATCTTTCTATTGTTTGAGTATGTTTACTATTGCAATTTGAGTATCTTTTCAATTCTCGTTTGAGTATCTTTCTAAACGGCTTTCGATGCGAGTTTTTCTTGAATTTGAGAGTGTTTCCAATGTGGGCGTGTGTTTCTTTCAAACTGAGTATCTTTCTATCGTTTGAGTATGTTTACTATTGCAATTTGAGTATCTTTTCAATTCTCGTTTAAGTATCTTTCTGATGCGAGTTTCTATTGAATTTGAGAGTGTTTCCAGTGTGGGCGTGTGTTTCTTTCAAACTGTGTATCTTTCTATTGTTTGAGTATGTTTACTATTGCAATTTGAGTATCTTTTCAATTCTCGTTTGAGTATCTTTCTAAACGGCTTTCGATGCGAGTTTTTCTTGAATTTGAGAGTGTTTCCAATGTGGGCGTGTGTTTCTTTCAAACTGAGTATCTTTCTATCGTTTGAGTATGTTTACTATTGCAATTTGAGTATCTTTTCAATTCTCGTTTGAGTATCTTTCTGATGCGAGTTTCTATTGAATTTGAGAGTGTTTCCAGTGTGGGCGTGTGTTTCTTTCAAACTGAGTATCTTTCTATCGTTTGAGTATGTTTACTATTGCAATTTGAGTATCTTTTCAATTCTCGTTTGAGTATCTTTCTGAACGGCTTTCGATGCGAGTTTTTCTTGAATTTGAGACTGTTTCCAATGTGGGCGTGTGTTTCTTTCAAACTGAGTATCTTTCTATCGTTTGAGTATGTTTACTATTGCAATTTGAGTATCTTTTCAATTCTCGTTTGAGTATCTTTCTGAACGGCTTTCGATGCGAGTTTTTCTTGAATTTGAGTGTTTTTCCAGTGTGGGCGTGTGTTTCTTTCAAACTGAGTATCTTTCTATCGTTTGAGTATGTTTACTATTGCAATTTGAGTATCTTTTCAATTCTCGTTTGAGTATCTTTCTGAACGGCTTTCGATGCGAGTTTTTCTTGAATTTGAGAGTGTTTCCAATGTGGGCGTGTGTTTCTTTCAAACTGAGTATCTTTCTATCGTTTGAGTATGTTTACTATTGCAATTTGAGTATCTTTTCAATTCTCGTTTGAGTATCTTTCTGAACGGCTTTCGATGCGAGTTTTTCTTAAATTTGAGTGTTTTTCCAGTGTGGGCGTGTGTTTCTTTCAAACTGAGTATCTTCAATCGTTTGAGTATGTTTACTATTGCAATTTGAGTATCTTTTCAATTCTCGTTTGAGTATCTTTCTGAACGGCTTTCGATGCGAGTTTTTCTTTAATTTGAGTGTGTTTCCAGTGTGGGCGTGTGTTTCTTTCAAACTGAGTATCTTTCTATCTTTTGAGTATGTTTACTATTGCAATTTGAGTATCTTTTCAATTCTCGTTTGAGTATCTTTCTGTAAGGCTTTCTGATGCGAGTTTCTATTGAATTTGAGAGTATTTCTAGTGTGGGCGTGTGTTTCTTTCAAACTGAGTATCTTTCTATCGTTTGAGTATGTTTACTATTGGAATTTGAGTATCTTTTCAATTCTCGTTTGAGTATCTTTCTGAACGGCTTTCGATGCGAGTTTTTCTTGAATTGGAGAGTGTTTCCAATGTGGGCGTGTGTTTCTTTCAAACTTAGTATCTTTCTATCGTTTGAGTATGTTTACTATTGCAATTTGAGTATCTTTTCAATTCTCGTTTGAGTATCTTTCTGAACGGCTTTCTATGCCAGTTTTTCTTGAATTTGAGTGTGTTTCCAGTGTGGGCGTGTGTTTCTTTCAAACTGAGTATCTTTCTATCTTTTGAGTATGTTTACTATTGCAATTTGAGTATCTTTTCAATTCTCGTTTGAGTATCTTTCTGTAAGGCTTTCGATGCGAGTTTCTATTGAATTTGAGAGTGTTTCCAGTGTGGGTGTGTGTTTCTTTCAAACTGAGTATCTTTCTATCGTTTGAGTATGTTTACTATTGCAATTTGAGTATCTTTTCAATTCTCGTTTGAGTATCTTTCTGAACGGCTTTCGATGCGAGTTTTTCTTGAATTTGAGAGTGTTTCCAGTGTGGGCGTGTGTTTCTTTCAAACTGAGTATCTTTCTATCGTTTGTGTATGTTTACTATTGCAATTTGAGTATCTTTTCAATTCTCGTTTGAGTATCTTTCTGAACGGCTTTCGATGCGAGTTTTTCTTGAATTTTAGAGTGTTTACAATGTGGGCGTGTGTTTCTTTCAAACTGAGTATCTTTCTATCGTTTGAGTATGTTTACTATTGCAATTTGAGTATCTTTTCAATTCTCGTTTGAGTATCTTTCTGAACGGCTTTCGATGCGAGTTTTTCTTGAATTTGAGTGTTTTTCCAGTGTGGGTGTGTGTTTCTTTCAAACTGAGTATCTTTCTATCGTTTGAGTATGTTTACTATTGCAATTTGAGTATCTTTTCAATTCTCGTTTGAGTATCTTTCTGAACGGCTTTCGATGCGAGTTTTTCTTTAATTTGAGTGTGTTTCCAGTGTGGGCGTGTGTTTCTTTCAAACTGAGTATCTTTCTATCTTTTGAGTATGTTTACTATTGCAATTTGAGTATCTTTTCAATTCTCGTTTGAGTATCTTTCTGTAAGGCTTTCTGATGCGTGTTTCTATTGAATTTGAGAGTATTTCTAGTGTGGGCGTGTGTTTCTTTCAAACTGAGTATCTTTCTATCGTTTGAGTATGTTTACTATTGGAATTTGAGTATCTTTTCAATTCTCGTTTGAGTATCTTTCTGAACGGCTTTCGATGCGAGTTTTTCTTGAATTGGAGAGTGTTTCCAATGTGGGCGTGTGTTTCTTTCAAACTTAGTATCTTTCTATCGTTTGAGTATGTTTACTATTGCAATTTGAGTATCTTTTCAATTCTCGTTTGAGTATCTTTCTGAACGGCTTTCTATGCCAGTTTTTCTTGAATTTGAGTGTGTTTCCAGTGTGGGCGTGTGTTTCTTTCAAACTGAGTATCTTTCTATCTTTTGAGTATGTTTACTATTGCAATTTGAGTATCTTTTCAATTCTCGTTTGAGTATCTTTCTGTAAGGCTTTCGATGCGAGTTTCTATTGAATTTGAGAGTGTTTCCAGTGTGGGTGTGTGTTTCTTTCAAACTGAGTATCTTTCTATCGTTTGAGTATGTTTACTATTGCAATTTGAGTATCTTTTCAATTCTCGTTTGAGTATCTTTCTGAACGGCTTTCGATGCGAGTTTTTCTTGAATTTGAGAGTGTTTCCAGTGTGGGCGTGTGTTTCTTTCAAACTGAGTATCTTTCTATCGTTTGTGTATGTTTACTATTGCAATTTGAGTATCTTTTCAATTCTCGTTTGAGTATCTTTCTGAACGGCTTTCGATGCGAGTTTTTCTTGAATTTGAGAGTGTTTACAATGTGGGCGTGTGTTTCTTTCAAACTGAGTATCTTTCTATCGTTTGAGTATGTTTACTATTGCAATTTGAGTATCTTTTCAATTCTCGTTTGAGTATCTTTCTGAACGGCTTTCGATGCGAGTTTTTCTTGAATTTGAGTGTTTTTCCAGTGTGGGTGTGTGTTTCTTTCAAACTGAGTATCTTTCTATCGTTTGAGTATGTTTACTATTGCAATTTGAGTATCTTTTCAATTCTCGTTTGAGTATCTTTCTGAACGGCTTTCGATGCGAGTTTTTCTTGAATTTGAGAGTGTTTCCAATGTGGGCGTGTGTTTCTTTCAAACTGAGTATCTTTCTATCGTTTGAGTATGTTTACTATTGCAATTTGAGTATCTTTTCAATTCTCGTTTGAGTATCTTTCTGAATGGCTTTCGATGCGAGTTTTTCTTGAATTTGAGTGTTTTTCCAGTGTGGGCGTGTGTTTCTTTCAAACTGAGTATCTTTCTATCGTTTGAGTATGTTTACTATTGCAATTTGAGTATCTTTTCAATTCTCGTTTGAGTATCTTTCTGATGCGAGTTTCTATTGAATTTGAGAGTGTTTCCAGTGTGGGCGTGTGTTTCTTTCAAACTGAGTATCTTTCTATCGTTTGGATATGTTTACTATTGCAATTTGAGTATCTTTTCAATTCTCGTTTGAGTATCTTTCTGAACGGCTTTCGCTGCGAGTTTTTCTTGAATTTGAGAGTGTTTCCAATGTGGGCATGTGTTTCTTTCAAACTGAGTATCTTTCTATCGTTTGAGTTTGTTTACTATTGCAATTTGAGTATCTTTTCAATTCTTGTTTGAGTATCTTTCTGATGCGAGTTTCTATTGAATTTGAGAGTGTTTCCAGTGTGGGCGTGTGTTTCTTTCAAACTGAGTATCTTTCTATCGTTTGAGTATGTTTACTATTGCACTTTGAGTATCTTTTCAATTTTCGTTTGAGTATCTTTCTGTAAGGCTTTCTGATGCGAGTTTCTATTGAATTTGAGAGTGTTTCCAGTGTGGGCGTGTGTTTCTTTCAAACTGAGTATCATTCTATCGTTTGAGTATGTTTACTATTGCAATTTGAGTATCTTTTCAATTCTCATTTGAGTATCTTTCTGAACGGCTTTCGATGCGAGTTTTTCTTGAATTTGAGAGTGTTTCCAGTGTGGGCGTGTGTTTCTTTCAAACTGAGTATCTTTCTATCGTTTGAGTATGTTTACTATTGCAATTTGAGTATCTTTTCAATTCTCGTTTGAGTATCTTTCTGAACGGTTTTCGATGCGAGTTTTTCTTGAATTTGAGTGTTTTTCCAGTGTGGGCGTGTGTTTCTTTCAAACTGAGTATCTTTCTATCGTTTGAGTATGTTTACTATTGCAATTTGAGTATCTTTTCAATTCTCGTTTGAGTATCTTTCTGAACGGCTTTCGATGCGAGTTTTTCTTGAATTTGAGTGTTTTTCCAGTGTGGGTGTGTGTTTCTTTCAAACTGAGTATCTTTCAAACTGAGTATCTTTCTATCGTTTGAGTGTGTTTACTATTGCAATTTGAGTATCTTTTCAATTCTCGTTTGAGTATCTTTCTGAACGGCTTTCGATGCGAGTTTTTCTTGAATTTGAGAGTGTTTCCAATGTGGGCGTGTGTTTCTTTCAAACTGAGTATCTTTCTATCGTTTGAGTATGTTTACTATTGCAATTTGAGTATCTTTTCAATTCTCGTTTGAGTATCTTTCTGAACGGCTTTTGATGCGAGTTTCTATTGAATTTGAGAGTGTTTCCAATGTGGGCGTGTGTTTCTTTCAAACTGAGTATCTTTCTATCGTTTGAGTATGTTTACTATTGCAATTTGAGTATCTTTTCAATTCTCGTTTGAGTATCTTTCTGAATGGCTTTCGATGCGAGTTTTTCTTGAATTTGAGTGTTTTTCCAGTGTGGGCGTGTGTTTATTTCAAACTGAGTATCTTTCTATCGTTTGAGTATGTTTACTATTGCAATTTGAGTATCTTTTCAATTCTCGTTTGAGTATCTTTCTGAACGGTTTTCGATGCGAGTTTTTCTTGAATTTGAGTGTTTTTCCAGTGTGGGCGTGTGTTTCTTTCAAACTGAGTATCTTTCTATCGTTTGAGTATGTTTACTATTGCAATTTGAGTATCTTTTCAATTCTCGTTTGAGTATCTTTCTGAACGGCTTTTGATGCGAGTTTCTATTGAATTTGAGAGTGTTTCCAATGTGGGCGTGTGTTTCTTTCAAACTGAGTATCTTTCTATCGTTTGAGTATGTTTACTATTGCAATTTGAGTATCTTTTCAATTCTCGTTTGAGTATCTTTCTGAATGGCTTTCGATGCGAGTTTTTCTTGAATTTGAGTGTTTTTCCAGTGTGGGCGTGTGTTTCTTTCAAACTGAGTATCTTTCTATCGTTTGAGTATGTTTACTATTGCAATTTGAGTATCTTTTCAATTCTCGTTTGAGTATCTTTCTGATGCGAGTTTCTATTGAATTTGAGAGTGTTTCCAGTGTGGGCGTGTGTTTCTTTCAAACTGAGTATCTTTCTATCGTTTGGGTATGTTTACTATTGCAATTTGAGTATCTTTTCAATTCTCGTTTGAGTATCTTTCTGAACGGCTTTCGCTGCGAGTTTTTCTTGAATTTGAGAGTGTTTCCAATGTGGGCATGTGTTTCTTTCAAACTGAGTATCTTTCTATCGTTTGAGTTTGTTTACTATTGCAATTTGAGTATCTTTTCAATTCTTGTTTGAGTATCTTTCTGATGCGAGTTTCTATTGAATTTGAGAGTGTTTCCAGTGTGGGCGTGTGTTTCTTTCAAACTGAGTATCTTTCTATCGTTTGAGTATGTTTACTATTGCAATTTGAGTATCTTTTCAATTCTCGTTTGAGTATCTTTCTGAACGGCTTTCGATGCGAGTTTTTCTTGAATTTGAGTGTTTTTCCAGTGTGGGCGTGTGTTTCTTTCAAACTGAGTATCTTTCCATCGTTTGAGTATGTTTACTATTGCAATTTGAGTATCTTTTCAATTCTCGTTTGAGTATCTTTCTGAACGGCTTTCGATGCGAGTTTTTCTTGAATTTGAGAGTGTTTCCAGTGTGGGCGTGTGTTTCTTTCAAACTGAGTATCTTTCTATCGTTTGAGTATGTTTACTATTGCAATTTGAGTATCTTTTCAATTCTCGTTTGAGTATCTTTCTGAACGGTTTTCGATGCGAGTTTTTCTTGAATTTGAGTGTTTTTCCAGTGTGGGCGTGTGTTTCTTTCAAACTGAGTATCTTTCTATCGTTTGAGTATGTTTACTATTGCAATTTGAGTATCTTTTCAATTCTCGTTTGAGTATCTTTCTGAACGGCTTTCGATGCGAGTTTTTCTTGAATTTGAGAGTGTTTCCAGTGTGGGCGTGTGTTTCTTTCAAACTGAGTATCTTTCTATCGTTTGTGTATGTTTACTATTGCAATTTGAGTATCTTTTCAATTCTCGTTTGAGTATCTTTCTGAATGGCTTTCGATGCGAGTTTTTCTTGAATTTGAGTGTTTTTCCAGTGTGGGCGTGTGTTTCTTTCAAACTGAGTATCTTTCTATCGTTTGAGTATGTTTACTATTGCAATTTGAGTATCTTTTCAATTCTCGTTTGAGTATCTTTCTGATGCGAGTTTCTATTGAATTTGAGAGTGTTTCCAGTGTGGGCGTGTGTTTCTTTCAAACTGAGTATCTTTCTATCGTTTGGGTATGTTTACTATTGCAATTTGAGTATCTTTTCAATTCTCGTTTGAGTATCTTTCTGAACGGCTTTCGCTGCGAGTTTTTCTTGAATTTGAGAGTGTTTCCAATGTGGGCTTGTGTTTCTTTCAAACTGAGTATCTTTCTATCGTTTGAGTTTGTTTACTATTGCAATTTGAGTATCTTTTCAATTCTCGTTTGAGTATCTTTCTGAATGGCTTTCGATGCGAGTTTTTCTTGAATTTGAGAGTGTTTCCAATGTGGGCGTGTGTTTCTTTCAAACTGAGTATCTTTCTATCGTTTGAGTATGTTTACTATTGCACTTTGAGTATCTTTTCAATTCTTGTTTGAGTATCTTTCTGATGCGAGTTTCTATTGAATTTGAGAGTGTTTCCAGTGTGGGCGTGTGTTTCTTTCAAACTGAGTATCTTTCTATCGTTTGAGTATGTTTACTATTGCACTTTGAGTATCTTTTCAATTTTCGTTTGAGTATCTTTCTGTAAGGCTTTCTGATGCGAGTTTCTATTGAATTTGAGAGTGTTTCCAGTGTGGGCGTGTGTTTCTTTCAAACTGAGTATCTTTCTATCGTTTGAGTATGTTTACTATTGCAATTTGAGTATCTTTTCAATTCTCATTTGAGTATCTTTCTGAACGGCTTTCGATGCGAGTTTTTCTTGAATTTGAGAGTGTTTCCAGTGTGGGCGTGTGTTTCTTTCAAACTGAGTATCTTTCTATCGTTTGAGTATGTTTACTATTGCAATTTGAGTATCTTTTCAATTCTCGTTTGAGTATCTTTCTGATGCGAGTTTGTATTGAATTTGAGAGTGTTTCCAGTGTGGGCGTGTGTTTCATTCAAACTGTGTATCTTTCTATCGTTTGAGTATGTTTACTATTGCAATTTGAGTATCTTTTCAATTCTCGTTTGAGTATCTTTCTGAACGGCTTTCGATGCCAGTTTTTCTTGAATTTGAGTGTGTTTCCAGTGTGGGCGTGTGTTTCTTTCAAACTGAGTATCTTTCTATCTTTTGAGTATGTTTACTATTGCAATTTGAGTATCTTTTCAATTCTCGTTTGAGTATCTTTCTGTAAGGCTTTCGATGCGAGTTTCTATTGAATTTGAGAGTGTTTCCAGTGTGGGTGTGTGTTTCTTTCAAACTGAGTATCTTTCTATCGTTTGAGTATGTTTACTATTGCAATTTGAGTATCTTTTCAATTCTCGTTTGAGTATCTTTCTAAACGGCTTTCGATGCGAGTTTTTCTTGAATTTGAGAGTGTTTCCAGTATGGGCGTGTGTTTCTTTCAAACTGAGTATCTTTCTATCGTTTGTGTATGTTTACTATTGCAATTTGAGTATCTTATCAATTCTCGTTTGAGTATCTTTCTGAACGGTTTTCGATGCGAGTTTTTCTTGAATTTGAGAGTGTTTACAATGTGGGCGTGTGTTTCTTTCAAACTGAGTATCTTTCTATCGTTTGAGTATGTTTACTATTGCAATTTGAGTATCTTTTCAATTCTCGTTTGAGTATCTTTCTGAACGGCTTTCGATGCGAGTTTTTCTTGAATTTGAGTGTTTTTCCAGTGTGGGTGTGTGTTTCTTTCAAACTGAGTATCTTTCTATCGTTTGAGTATGTTTACTATTGCAATTTGAGTATCTTTTCAATTCTCGTTTGAGTATCTTTCTGAACGGCTTTCGATGCGAGTTTTTCTTGAATTTGAGAGTGTTTCCAATGTGGGCGTGTGTTTCTTTCAAACTGAGTATCTTTCTATCGTTTGAGTATGTTTACTATTGCAATTTGAGTATCTTTTCAATTCTCGTTTGAGTATCTTTCTGACTGGCTTTCGATGCCAGTTTTTCTTGAATTTGAGTGTTTTTCCAGTGTGGGCGTGTGTTTCTTTCAAACTGAGTATCTTTCTATCGTTTGAGTATGTTTACTATTGCAATTTGAGTATCTTTTCAATTCTCGTTTGAGTATCTTTCTGATGCGAGTTTCTATTGAATTTGAGAGTGTTCCAGTGTGGGCGTGTGTTTCTTTCAAACTGAGTATCTTTCTATCGTTTGAGTATGTTTACTATTGCAATTTGAGTATCTTTTCAATTCTCGTTTGAGTATCTTTCTGAACGGCTTTCGATGCGAGTTTTTCTTGAATTTGAGAGTGTTTCCAATGTGGGCTTGTGTTTCTTTCAAACTGAGTATCTTTCTATCGTTTGAGTATGTTTACTATTGCAATTTGAGTATCTTTTCAATTCTCGTTTGAGTATCTTTCTGAATGGCTTTCGATGCGAGTTTTTCTTGAATTTGAGTGTTTTTCCAGTGTGGGCGTGTGTTTCTTTCAAACTGAGTATCTTTCTATCGTTTGAGTATGTTTACTATTGCAATTTGAGTATCTTTTCAATTCTCGTTTGAGTATCTTTCTGATGCGAGTTTCTATTGAATTTGAGAGTGTTTCCAGTGTGGGCGTGTGTTTCTTTCAAACTGAGTATCTTTCTATCGTTTGAGTATGTTTACTATTGCAATTTGAGTATCTTTTCAATTCTCGTTTGAGTATCTTTCTGAACGGCTTTCGATGCGAGTTTTTCTTGAATTTGAGAGTGTTTCCAATGTGGGCTTGTGTTTCTTTCAAACTGAGTATCTTTCTATCGTTTGAGTATGTTTACTATTGCAATTTGAGTATCTTTTCAATTCTCATTTGAGTATCTTTCTGAACGGCTTTCGATGCGAGTTTTTCTTGAAGTTGAGAGTGTTTCCAGTGTGGGCGTGTGTTTCTTTCAAACTGAGTATCTTTCTATCGTTTTAGTATGTTTACTATTGCAATTTGAGTATCTTTTCAATTCTCGTTTGAGTATCTTTCTGATGCGAGTTTCTATTGAATTTGAGAGTGTTTCCAGTGTGGGCGTGTGTTTCATTCAAACTGTGTATCTTTCTATCGTTTGAGTATGTTTACTATTGCAATTTGAGTATCTTTTCAATTCTCGTTTGAGTATCTTTCTGAACGGCTTTCGATGCCAGTTTTTCTTGAATTTGAGTGTGTTTCCAGTGTGGGCGTGTGTTTCTTTCAAACTGAGTATCTTTCTATCTTTTGAGTATGTTTACTATTGCAATTTGAGTATCTTTTCAATTCTCGTTTGAGTATCTTTCTGTAAGGCTTTCGATGCGAGTTTCTATTGAATTTGAGAGTGTTTCCAGTGTGGGCGTGTGTTTCTTTCAAACTGAGTATCTTTCTATCGTTTGAGTATGTTTACTATTGCAATTTGAGTATCTTTTCAATTCTCGTTTGAGTATCTTTCTGAACGGCTTTCGATGCGAGTTTTTCTTGAATTTGAGAGTGTTTCCAATGTGGGCTTGTGTTTCTTTCAAACTGAGTATCTTTCTATCGTTTGAGTATGTTTACTATTGCACTTTGAGTATCTTTTCAATTTTCGTTTGAGTATCTTTCTGTAAGGCTTTCTGATGCGAGTTTCTATTGAATTTGAGAGTGTTTCCAGTGTGGGCGTGTGTTTCTTTCAAACTGAGTATCTTTCTATCGTTTGAGTATGTTTACTATTGCAATTTGAGTATCTTTTCAATTCTCGTTTGAGTATCTTTCTGAACGGCTTTCGATGCGAGTTTTTCTTGAATTTGAGAGTGTTTCCAGTGTGGGCGTGTGTTTCTTTCAAACTGAGTATCTTTCTATCGTTTGAGTATGTTTACTATTGCAATTTGAGTATCTTTTCAATTCTCGTTTGAGTATCTTTCTGATGCGAGTTTCTATTGAATTTGAGAGTGTTTCCAGTGTGGGCGTGTGTTTCATTCAAACTGTGTATCTTTCTATCGTTTGAGTATGTTTACTATTGCAATTTGAGTATCTTTTCAATTCTCGTTTGAGTATCTTTCTGAACGGCTTTCGATGCGAGTTTTTCTTGAATTTGAGAGTGTTTCCAGTGTGGGCGTGTGTTTCTTTCAAACTGAGTATCTTTCTATCGTTTGTGTATGATTACTATTGCAATTTGAGTATCTTTTCAATTCTCGTTTGAGTATCTTTCTGATGCGAGTTTCTATTGAATTTGAGAGTGTTTCCAGTGTGGGCGTGTGTTTCTTTCAAACTGAGTATCTTTCTATCGTTTGGGTATGTTTACTATTGCAATTTGAGTATCTTTTCAATTCTCGTTTGAGTATCTTTCTGAACGGCTTTCGCTGCGAGTTTTTCTTGAATTTGAGAGTGTTTCCAATGTGGGCGTGTGTTTCTTTCAAACTGAGTATCTTTCTATCGTTTGAGTATGTTTACTATTGCAATTTGAGTATCTTTTCAATTCTCGTTTGAGTATCTTTCTGATGCGAGTTTCTATTGAATTTGAGAGTGTTTCCAGTGTGGGCGTGTGTTTCTTTCAAACTGAATATCTTTCTATCGTTTGAGTATGTTTACTATTGCAATTTGAGTATCTTTTCAATTCTCGTTTGAGTATCTTTCTGATGCGAGTTTCTATTGAATTTGAGAGTGTTTCCAGTGTGGGCGTGTGTTTCTTTCAAACTGTGTATCTTTCTATCGTTTGAGTATGTTTACTATAGCAATTTGAGTATCTTTTCAATTCTCGTTTGAGTATCTTTCTGAACGGCTTTCGATGCGAGTTTTTCTTGAATTTGAGAGTGTTTCCAATGTGGGCGTGTGTTTCTTTCAAACTGAGTATCTTTCTATCGTTTGAGTATGTTTACTATTGCAATTTGAGTATCTTTTCAATTCTCGTTTGAGTATCTTTCTGAACGGCTTTCGATGCGAGTTTTTCTTGAATTTGAGAGTGTTTCCAATGTGGGCGTGTGTTTCTTTCAAACTGAGTATCTTTCTATCGTTTGAGTATGTTTACTATTGCAATTTGAGTATCTTTTCAATTCTCGTTTGAGTATCTTTCTGACTGGCTTTCGATGCCAGTTTTTCTTGAATTTGAGTGTTTTTCCAGTGTGGGCGTGTGTTTCTTTCAAACTGAGTATCTTTCTATCGTTTGAGTATGTTTACTATTGCAATTTGAGTATCTTTTCAATTCTCGTTTGAGTATCTTTCTGATGCGAGTTTCTATTGAATTTGAGAGTGTTCCAGTGTGGGCGTGTGTTTCTTTCAAACTGAGTATCTTTCTATCGTTTGGGTATGTTTACTATTGCAATTTGAGTATCTTTTCAATTCTCGTTTGAGTATCTTTCTGAACGGCTTTCGCTGCGAGTTTTTCTTGAATTTGAGAGTGTTTCCAATGTGGGCTTGTGTTTCTTTCAAACTGAGTATCTTTCTATCGTTTGAGTATGTTTACTATTGCAATTTGAGTATCTTTTCAATTCTCGTTTGAGTATCTTTCTGAATGGCTTTCGATGCGAGTTTTTCTTGAATTTGAGTGTTTTTCCAGTGTGGGCGTGTGTTTCTTTCAAACTGAGTATCTTTCTATCGTTTGAGTATGTTTACTATTGCAATTTGAGTATCTTTTCAATTCTCGTTTGAGTATCTTTCTGATGCGAGTTTCTATTGAATTTGAGAGTGTTTCCAGTGTGGGCGTGTGTTTCTTTCAAACTGAGTATCTTTCTATCGTTTGAGTATGTTTACTATTGCAATTTGAGTATCTTTTCAATTCTCGTTTGAGTATCTTTCTGAACGGCTTTCGATGCGAGTTTTTCTTGAATTTGAGAGTGTTTCCAATGTGGGCGTGTGTTTCTTTCAAACTGAGTATCTTTCTATCGTTTGAGTATGTTTACTATTGCAATTTGAGTATCTTTTCAATTCTCATTTGAGTATCTTTCTGAACGGCTTTCGATGCGAGTTTTTCTTGAAGTTGAGAGTGTTTCCAGTGTGGGCGTGTGTTTCTTTCAAACTGAGTATCTTTCTATCGTTTTAGTATGTTTACTATTGCAATTTGAGTATCTTTTCAATTCTCGTTTGAGTATCTTTCTGATGCGAGTTTCTATTGAATTTGAGAGTGTTTCCAGTGTGGGCGTGTGTTTCATTCAAACTGTGTATCTTTCTATCGTTTGAGTATGTTTACTATTGCAATTTGAGTATCTTTTCAATTCTCGTTTGAGTATCTTTCTGAACGGCTTTCGATGCCAGTTTTTCTTGAATTTGAGTGTGTTTCCAGTGTGGGCGTGTGTTTCTTTCAAACTGAGTATCTTTCTATCTTTTGAGTATGTTTACTATTGCAATTTGAGTATCTTTTCAATTCTCGTTTGAGTATCTTTCTGTAAGGCTTTCGATGCGAGTTTCTATTGAATTTGAGAGTGTTTCCAGTGTGGGCGTGTGTTTCTTTCAAACTGAGTATCTTTCTATCGTTTGAGTATGTTTACTATTGCAATTTGAGTATCTTTTCAATTCTCGTTTGAGTATCTTTCTGAACGGCTTTCGATGCGAGTTTTTCTTGAATTTGAGAGTGTTTCCAATGTGGGCTTGTGTTTCTTTCAAACTGAGTATCTTTCTATCGTTTGAGTATGTTTACTATTGCACTTTGAGTATCTTTTCAATTTTCGTTTGAGTATCTTTCTGTAAGGCTTTCTGATGCGAGTTTCTATTGAATTTGAGAGTGTTTCCAGTGTGGGCGTGTGTTTCTTTCAAACTGAGTATCTTTCTATCGTTTGAGTATGTTTACTATTGCAATTTGAGTATCTTTTCAATTCTCGTTTGAGTATCTTTCTGAACGGCTTTCGATGCGAGTTTTTCTTGAATTTGAGAGTGTTTCCAGTGTGGGCGTGTGTTTCTTTCAAACTGAGTATCTTTCTATCGTTTGAGTATGTTTACTATTGCAATTTGAGTATCTTTTCAATTCTCGTTTGAGTATCTTTCTGATGCGAGTTTCTATTGAATTTGAGAGTGTTTCCAGTGTGGGCGTGTGTTTCTTTCAAACTGTGTATCTTTCTATCGTTTGAGTATGTTTACTATTGCAATTTGAGTATCTTTTCAATTCTCGTTTGAGTATCTTTCTGAACGGCTTTCGATGCCAGTTTTTCTTGAATTTGAGTGTGTTTCCAGTGTGGGCGTGTGTTTCTTTCAAACTGAGTATCTTTCTATCTTTTGAGTATGTTTACTATTGCAATTTGAGTATCTTTTCAATTCTCGTTTAAGTATCTTTCTGTAAGGCTTTCGATGCGAGTTTCTATTGAATTTGAGAGTGTTTCCAGTGTGGGTGTGTGTTTCTTTCAAACTGAGTATCTTTCTATCGTTTCAGTATGTTTACTATTGCAATTTGAGTATCTTTTCAATTCTCGTTTGAGTATCTTTCTGAACGGCTTTCGATGCGAGTTTTTCTTGAATTTGAGAGTGTTTCCAGTGTGGGCGTGTGTTTCTTTCAAACTGAGTATCTTTCTATCGTTTGTGTATGATTACTATTGCAATTTGAGTATCTTTTCAATTCTCGTTTGAGTATCTTTCTGATGCGAGTTTCTATTGAATTTGAGAGTGTTTCCAGTGTGGGCGTGTGTTTCTTTCAAACTGAGTATCTTTCTATCGTTTGGGTATGTTTACTATTGCAATTTGAGTATCTTTTCAATTCTCGTTTGAGTATCTTTCTGAACGGCTTTCGCTGCGAGTTTTTCTTGAATTTGAGAGTGTTTCCAATGTGGGCGTGTGTTTCTTTCAAACTGAGTATCTTTCTATCGTTTGAGTATGTTTACTATTGCAATTTGAGTATCTTTTCAATTCTCGTTTGAGTATCTTTCTGATGCGAGTTTCTATTGAATTTGAGAGTGTTTCCAGTGTGGGCGTGTGTTTCTTTCAAACTGAATATCTTTCTATCGTTTGAGTATGTTTACTATTGCAATTTGAGTATCTTTTCAATTCTCGTTTGAGTATCTTTCTGATGCGAGTTTCTATTGAATTTGAGAGTGTTTCCAGTGTGGGCGTGTGTTTCATTCAAACTGTGTATCTTTCTATCGTTTGAGTATGTTTACTATTGCAATTTGAGTATCTTTTCAATTCTCGTTTGAGTATCTTTCTGAACGGCTTTCGATGCCAGTTTTTCTTGAATTTGAGTGTGTTTCCAGTGTGGGCGTGTGTTTCTTTCAAACTGAGTATCTTTCTATCTTTTGAGTATGTTTACTATTGCAATTTAAGTATCTTTTCAATTCTCGTTTAAGTATCTTTCTGTAAGGCTTTCGATGCGAGTTTCTATTGAATTAGAGAGTGTTTCCAGTGTGGGCGTGTGTTTCTTTCAAACTGAGTATCTTTCTATCGTTTGGGTATGTTTACTATTGCAATTTGAGTATCTTTTCAATTCTCGTTTGAGTATCTTTCTGAACGGCTTTCGCTGCGAGTTTTTCTTGAATTTGAGAGTGTTTCCAATGTGGGCTTGTGTTTCTTTCAAACTGAGTATCTTTCTATCGTTTGAGTATGTTTACTATTGCAATTTGAGTATCTTTTCAATTCTCGTTTGAGTATCTTTCTGAATGGCTTTCGATGCGAGTTTTTCTTGAATTTGAGTGTTTTTCCAGTGTGGGCGTGTGTTTCTTTCAAACTGAGTATCTTTCTATCGTTTGAGTATGTTTACTATTGCAATTTGAGTATCTTTTCAATTCTCGTTTGAGTATCTTTCTGATGCGAGTTTCTATTGAATTTGAGAGTGTTTCCAGTGTGGGCGTGTGTTTCTTTCAAACTGAGTATCTTTCTATCGTTTGAGTATGTTTACTATTGCAATTTGAGTATCTTTTCAATTCTCGTTTGAGTATCTTTCTGAACGGCTTTCGATGCGAGTTTTTCTTGAATTTGAGAGTGTTTCCAATGTGGGCTTGTGTTTCTTTCAAACTGAGTATCTTTCTATCGTTTGAGTATGTTTACTATTGCAATTTGAGTATCTTTTCAATTCTCGTTTGAGTATCTTTCTGAACGGCTTTCGATGCGAGTTTTTCTTGAAGTTGAGAGTGTTTCCAGTGTGGGCGTGTGTTTCTTTCAAACTGAGTATCTTTCTATCGTTTTAGTATGTTTACTATTGCAATTTGAGTATCTTTTCAATTCTCGTTTGAGTATCTTTCTGATGCGAGTTTCTATTGAATTTGAGAGTGTTTCCAGTGTGGGCGTGTGTTTCATTCAAACTGTGTATCTTTCTATCGTTTGAGTATGTTTACTATTGCAATTTGAGTATCTTTTCAATTCTCGTTTGAGTATCTTTCTGAACGGCTTTCGAGGCCAGTTTTTCTTGATTTTGAGTGCGTTTCCAGTGTGGGCGTGTGTTACTTTCAAACTGAGTATCTTTCTATCTTTTGAGTATGTTTACTATTGCAATTTGAGTATCTTTTCAATTCTCGTTTGAGTATCTTTCTGTAAGGCTTTCGATGCGAGTTTCTATTGAATTTGAGAGTGTTTCCAGTGTGGGCGTGTGTTTCTTTCAAACTGAGTATCTTTCTATCGTTTGAGTATGTTTACTATTGCAATTTGAGTATCTTTTCAATTCTCGTTTGAGTATCTTTCTGAACGGCTTTCGATGCGAGTTTTTCTTGAATTTGAGAGTGTTTCCAATGTGGGCTTGTGTTTCTTTCAAACTGAGTATCTTTCTATCGTTTGAGTATGTTTACTATTGCACTTTGAGTATCTTTTCAATTTTCGTTTGAGTATCTTTCTGTAAGGCTTTCTGATGCGAGTTTCTATTGAATTTGAGAGTGTTTCCAGTGTGGGCGTGTGTTTCTTTCAAACTGAGTATCTTTCTATCGTTTGAGTATGTTTACTATTGCAATTTGAGTATCTTTTCAATTCTCGTTTGAGTATCTTTCTGAACGGCTTTCGATGCGAGTTTTTCTTGAATTTGAGAGTGTTTCCAGTGTGGGCGTGTGTTTCTTTCAAACTGAGTATCTTTCTATCGTTTGAGTATGTTTACTATTGCAATTTGAGTATCTTTTCAATTCTCGTTTGAGTATCTTTCTGATGCGAGTTTCTATTGAATTTGAGAGTGTTTCCAGTGTGGGCGTGTGTTTCATTCAAACTGTGTATCTTTCTATCGTTTGAGTATGTTTACTATTGCAATTTGAGTATCTTTTCAATTCTCGTTTGAGTATCTTTCTGAACGGCTTTCGATGCCAGTTTTTCTTGAATTTGAGTGTGTTTCCAGTGTGGGCGTGTGTTTCTTTCAAACTGAGTATCTTTCTATCTTTTGAGTATGTTTACTATTGCAATTTGAGTATCTTTTCAATTCTCGTTTAAGTATCTTTCTGTAAGGCTTTCGATGCGAGTTTCTATTGAATTTGAGAGTGTTTCCAGTGTGGGTGTGTGTTTCTTTCAAACTGAGTATCTTTCTATCGTTTCAGTATGTTTACTATTGCAATTTGAGTATCTTTTCAATTCTCGTTTGAGTATCTTTCTGAACGGCTTTCGATGCGAGTTTTTCTTGAATTTGAGAGTGTTTCCAGTGTGGGCGTGTGTTTCTTTCAAACTGAGTATCTTTCTATCGTTTGTGTATGATTACTATTGCAATTTGAGTATCTTTTCAATTCTCGTTTGAGTATCTTTCTGATGCGAGTTTCTATTGAATTTGAGAGTGTTTCCAGTGTGGGCGTGTGTTTCTTTCAAACTGAGTATCTTTCTATCGTTTGGGTATGTTTACTATTGCAATTTGAGTATCTTTTCAATTCTCGTTTGAGTATCTTTCTGAACGGCTTTCGCTGCGAGTTTTTCTTGAATTTGAGAGTGTTTCCAATGTGGGCGTGTGTTTCTTTCAAACTGAGTATCTTTCTATCGTTTGAGTATGTTTACTATTGCAATTTGAGTATCTTTTCAATTCTCGTTTGAGTATCTTTCTGATGCGAGTTTCTATTGAATTTGAGAGTGTTTCCAGTGTGGGCGTGTGTTTCTTTCAAACTGAATATCTTTCTATCGTTTGAGTATGTTTACTATTGCAATTTGAGTATCTTTTCAATTCTCGTTTGAGTATCTTTCTGATGCGAGTTTCTATTGAATTTGAGAGTGTTTCCAGTGTGGGCGTGTGTTTCATTCAAACTGTGTATCTTTCTATCGTTTGAGTATGTTTACTATTGCAATTTGAGTATCTTTTCAATTCTCGTTTGAGTATCTTTCTGAACGGCTTTCGATGCCAGTTTTTCTTGAATTTGAGTGTGTTTCCAGTGTGGGCGTGTGTTTCTTTCAAACTGAGTATCTTTCTATCTTTTGAGTATGTTTACTATTGCAATTTAAGTATCTTTTCAATTCTCGTTTAAGTATCTTTCTGTAAGGCTTTCGATGCGAGTTTCTATTGAATTAGAGAGTGTTTCCAGTGTGGGCGTGTGTTTCTTTCAAACTGAGTATCTTTCTATCGTTTGGGTATGTTTACTATTGCAATTTGAGTATCTTTTCAATTCTCGTTTGAGTATCTTTCTGAACGGCTTTCGCTGCGAGTTTTTCTTGAATTTGAGAGTGTTTCCAATGTGGGCTTGTGTTTCTTTCAAACTGAGTATCTTTCTATCGTTTGAGTATGTTTACTATTGCAATTTGAGTATCTTTTCAATTCTCGTTTGAGTATCTTTCTGAATGGCTTTCGATGCGAGTTTTTCTTGAATTTGAGTGTTTTTCCAGTGTGGGCGTGTGTTTCTTTCAAACTGAGTATCTTTCTATCGTTTGAGTATGTTTACTATTGCAATTTGAGTATCTTTTCAATTCTCGTTTGAGTATCTTTCTGATGCGAGTTTCTATTGAATTTGAGAGTGTTTCCAGTGTGGGCGTGTGTTTCTTTCAAACTGAGTATCTTTCTATCGTTTGAGTATGTTTACTATTGCAATTTGAGTATCTTTTCAATTCTCGTTTGAGTATCTTTCTGAACGGCTTTCGATGCGAGTTTTTCTTGAATTTGAGAGTGTTTCCAATGTGGGCTTGTGTTTCTTTCAAACTGAGTATCTTTCTATCGTTTGAGTATGTTTACTATTGCAATTTGAGTATCTTTTCAATTCTCATTTGAGTATCTTTCTGAACGGCTTTCGATGCGAGTTTTTCTTGAAGTTGAGAGTGTTTCCAGTGTGGGCGTGTGTTTCTTTCAAACTGAGTATCTTTCTATCGTTTTAGTATGTTTACTATTGCAATTTGAGTATCTTTTCAATTCTCGTTTGAGTATCTTTCTGATGCGAGTTTCTATTGAATTTGAGAGTGTTTCCAGTGTGGGCGTGTGTTTCATTCAAACTGTGTATCTTTCTATCGTTTGAGTATGTTTACTATTGCAATTTGAGTATCTTTTCAATTCTCGTTTGAGTATCTTTCTGAACGGCTTTCGATGCCAGTTTTTCTTGAATTTGAGTGTGTTTCCAGTGTGGGCGTGTGTTTCTTTCAAACTGAGTATCTTTCTATCTTTTGAGTATGTTTACTATTGCAATTTGAGTATCTTTTCAATTCTCGTTTGAGTATCTTTCTGTAAGGCTTTCGATGCGAGTTTCTATTGAATTTGAGAGTGTTTCCAGTGTGGGCGTGTGTTTCTTTCAAACTGAGTATCTTTCTATCGTTTGAGTATGTTTACTATTGCAATTTGAGTATCTTTTCAATTCTCGTTTGAGTATCTTTCTGAACGGCTTTCGATGCGAGTTTTTCTTGAATTTGAGAGTGTTTCCAATGTGGGCTTGTGTTTCTTTCAAACTGAGTATCTTTCTATCGTTTGAGTATGTTTACTATTGCACTTTGAGTATCTTTTCAATTTTCGTTTGAGTATCTTTCTGTAAGGCTTTCTGATGCGAGTTTCTATTGAATTTGAGAGTGTTTCCAGTGTGGGCGTGTGTTTCTTTCAAACTGAGTATCTTTCTATCGTTTGAGTATGTTTACTATTGCAATTTGAGTATCTTTTCAATTCTCGTTTGAGTATCTTTCTGAACGGCTTTCGATGCGAGTTTTTCTTGAATTTGAGAGTGTTTCCAGTGTGGGCGTGTGTTTCTTTCAAACTGAGTATCTTTCTATCGTTTGAGTATGTTTACTATTGCAATTTGAGTATCTTTTCAATTCTCGTTTGAGTATCTTTCTGATGCGAGTTTCTATTGAATTTGAGAGTGTTTCCAGTGTGGGCGTGTGTTTCATTCAAACTGTGTATCTTTCTATCGTTTGAGTATGTTTACTATTGCACTTTGAGTATCTTTTCAATTCTCGTTTGAGTATCTTTCTGAACGGCTTTCGATGCCAGTTTTTCTTGAATTTGAGTGTGTTTCCAGTGTGGGCGTGTGTTTCTTTCAAACTGAGTATCTTTCTATCTTTTGAGTATGTTTACTATTGCAATTTGAGTATCTTTTCAATTCTCGTTTAAGTATCTTTCTGTAAGGCTTTCGATGCGAGTTTCTATTGAATTTGAGAGTGTTTCCAGTGTGGGTGTGTGTTTCTTTCAAACTGAGTATCTTTCTATCGTTTCAGTATGTTTACTATTGCAATTTGAGTATCTTTTCAATTCTCGTTTGAGTATCTTTCTGAACGGCTTTCGATGCGAGTTTTTCTTGAATTTGAGAGTGTTTCCAGTGTGGGCGTGTGTTTCTTTCAAACTGAGTATCTTTCTATCGTTTGTGTATGATTACTATTGCAATTTGAGTATCTTTTCAATTCTCGTTTGAGTATCTTTCTGATGCGAGTTTCTATTGAATTTGAGAGTGTTTCCAGTGTGGGCGTGTGTTTCTTTCAAACTGAGTATCTTTCTATCGTTTGAGTATGTTTACTATTGCAATTTGAGTATCTTTTCAATTCTCGTTTGAGTATCTTTCTGAACGGCTTTCGCTGCGAGTTTTTCTTGAATTTGAGAGTGTTTCCAATGTGGGCGTGTGTTTCTTTCAAACTGAGTATCTTTCTATCGTTTGAGTATGTTTACTATTGCAATTTGAGTATCTTTTCAATTCTCGTTTGAGTATCTTTCTGATGCGAGTTTCTATTGAATTTGAGAGTGTTTCCAGTGTGGGCGTGTGTTTCTTTCAAACTGAGTATCTTTCTATCGTTTGAGTATGTTTACTATTGCAATTTGAGTATCTTTTCAATTCTCGTTTGAGTATCTTTCTGAACGGCTTTCGATGCGAGTTTTTCTTGAATTTGAGAGTGTTTCCAATGTGGGCTTGTGTTTCTTTCAAACTGAGTATCTTTCTATCGTTTGAGTATGTTTACTATTGCACTTTGAGTATCTTTTCAATTTTCGTTTGTGTATCTTTCTGTAAGGCTTTCTGATGCGAGTTTCTATTGAATTTGAGAGTGTTTCCAGTGTGGGCGTGTGTTTCTTTCAAACTGAGTATCTTTCTATCGTTTGAGTATGTTTACTATTGAAATTTGAGTATCTTTTCAATTCTCGTTTGAGTATCTTTCTGAACGGCTTTCAATGCGAGTTTTTCTTGAATTTGAGAGTGTTTCCAGTGTGGGCGTGTGTTTCTTTCAAACTGAGTATCTTTCTATCGTTTGAGTATGTTTACTATTGCAATTTGAGTATCTTTTCAATTCTCGTTTGAGTATCTTTCTGATGCGAGTTTCTATTGAATTTGAGAGTGTTTCCAGTGTGGGCGTGTGTTTCATTCAAACTGTGTATCTTTCTATCGTTTGAGTATGTTTACTATTGCAATTTGAGTATCTTTTCAATTCTCGTTTGAGTATCTTTCTGAACGGCTTTCGATGCCAGTTTTTCTTGAATTTGAGTGTGTTTCCAGTGTGGGCGTGTGTTTCTTTCAAACTGAGTATCTTTCTATCTTTTGAGTATGTTTACTATTGCAATTTGAGTATCTTTTCAATTCTCGTTTAAGTATCTTTCTGTAAGGCTTTCGATGCGAGTTTCTCTTGAATTTGAGAGTGTTTCCAGTGTGGGTGTGTGTTTCTTTCAAACTGAGTATCTTTCTATCGTTTAAGTATGTTTACTATTGCAATTTGAGTATCTTTTCAATTCTCGTTTGAGTATCTTTCTGAACGGCTTTCGCTGCGAGTTTTTCTTGAATTTGAGAGTGTTTCCAGTGTGGGCGTGTGTTTCTTTCAAACTGAGTATCTTTCTATCGTTTGTGTATGTTTACTATTGCAATTTGAGTATCTTTTCAATTCTCGTTTGAGTATCTTTCTGAACGGTTTTCGATGCGAGTTTTTCTTGATTTTGAGAGTGTTTACAATGTGGGCGTGTGTTTCTTTCAAACTGAGTATCTTTCTATCGTTTGAGTATGTTTACTATTGCAATTTGAGTATCTTTTCAATTCTCGTTTGAGTATCTTTCTGAACGGCTTTCGATGCCAGTTTTTCTTGAATTTGAGTGTGTTTCCAGTGTGGGCGTGTGTTTCTTTCAAACTGAGTATCTTTCTATCGTTTGTGTATGTTTACTATTGCAATTTGAGTATCTTTTCAATTCTCGTTTGAGTATCTTTCTGAACGGTTTTCGATGCGAGTTTTTCTTGATTTTGAGAGTGTTTACAATGTGGGCGTGTGTTTCTTTCAAACTGAGTATCTTTCTATCGTTTGAGTATGTTTACTATTGCAATTTGAGTATCTTTTCAATTCTCGTTTGAGTATCTTTCTGAACGGCTTTCGATGCGAGTTTTTCTTGAATTTGAGAGTGTTTCCAGTGTGGGCGTGTGTTTCTTTCAAACTGAGTATCTTTCTATCGTTTGTATATGTTTACTATTGCAATTTGAGTATCTTTTCAATTCTCGTTTGAGTATCTTTCTGAACGGTTTTCGATGCGAGTTTTTCTTGAATTTGAGAGTGTTTACAATGTGGGCGTGTGTTTCTTTCAAACTGAGTATCTTTCTATCGTTTGAGTATGTTTACTATTGCAATTTGAGTATCTTTTCAATTCTCGTTTGAGTATCTTTCTGAACGGCTTTCGATGCGAGTTTTTCTTGAATTTGAGAGTGTTTCCAATGTGGGCGTGTGTTTCTTTCAAACTGAGTATCTTTCTATCGTTTGAGTATGTTTACTATTGCAATTTGAGTATCTTTTCAATTCTCGTTTGAGTATCTTTCTGAACGGCTTTCGATGCGAGTTTTTCTTGAATTTGAGAGTGTTTCCAGTGTGGGCGTGTGTTTCTTTCAAACTGAGTATCTTTCTATCGTTTGAGTATGTTTACTATTGCAATTTGAGTATCTTTTCAATTCTCGTTTGAGTATCTTTCTGATGCGAGTTTCTATTGAATTTGAGAGTGTTTCCAGTGTGGGCGTGTGTTTCATTCAAACTGTGTATCTTTCTATCGTTTGAGTATGTTTACTATTGCAATTTGAGTATCTTTTCAATTCTCGTTTGAGTATCTTTCTGAACGGTTTTCGATGCGAGTTTTTCTTGATTTTGAGAGTGTTTACAATGTGGGCGTGTGTTTCTTTCAAACTGAGTATCTTTCTATCGTTTGAGTATGTTTACTATTGCAATTTGAGTATCTTTTCAATTCTCGTTTGAGTATCTTTCTGAACGGCTTTCGATGCCAGTTTTTCTTGAATTTGAGTGTGTTTCCAGTGTGGGCGTGTGTTTCTTTCAAACTGAGTATCTTTCTATCGTTTGTGTATGTTTACTATTGCAATTTGAGTATCTTTTCAATTCTCGTTTGAGTATCTTTCTGAACGGTTTTCGATGCGAGTTTTTCTTGATTTTGAGAGTGTTTACAATGTGGGCGTGTGTTTCTTTCAAACTGAGTATCTTTCTATCGTTTGAGTATGTTTACTATTGCAATTTGAGTATCTTTTCAATTCTCGTTTGAGTATCTTTCTGAACGGCTTTCGATGCGAGTTTTTCTTGAATTTGAGAGTGTTTCCAGTGTGGGCGTGTGTTTCTTTCAAACTGAGTATCTTTCTATCGTTTGTATATGTTTACTATTGCAATTTGAGTATCTTTTCAATTCTCGTTTGAGTATCTTTCTGAACGGTTTTCGATGCGAGTTTTTCTTGAATTTGAGAGTGTTTACAATGTGGGCGTGTGTTTCTTTCAAACTGAGTATCTTTCTATCGTTTGAGTATGTTTACTATTGCAATTTGAGTATCTTTTCAATTCTCGTTTGAGTATCTTTCTGAACGGCTTTCGATGCGAGTTTTTCTTGAATTTGAGAGTGTTTCCAATGTGGGCGTGTGTTTCTTTCAAACTGAGTATCTTTCTATCGTTTGAGTATGTTTACTATTGCAATTTGAGTATCTTTTCAATTCTCGTTTGAGTATCTTTCTGAACGGCTTTCGATGCGAGTTTTTCTTGAATTTGAGAGTGTTTCCAGTGTGGGCGTGTGTTTCTTTCAAACTGAGTATCTTTCTATCGTTTGAGTATGTTTACTATTGCAATTTGAGTATCTTTTCAATTCTCGTTTGAGTATCTTTCTGATGCGAGTTTCTATTGAATTTGAGAGTGTTTCCAGTGTGGGCGTGTGTTTCATTCAAACTGTGTATCTTTCTATCGTTTGAGTATGTTTACTATTGCAATTTGAGTATCTTTTCAATTCTCGTTTGAGTATCTTTCTGAACGGCTTTCGATGCCAGTTTTTCTTGAATTTGAGAGTGTTTCCAGTGTGGGCGTGTGTTTCATTCAAACTGTGTATCTTTCTATCGTTTGAGTATGTTTACTATTGCAATTTGAGTATCTTTTCAATTCTCGTTTGAGTATCTTTCTGAACGGCTTTCGATGCCAGTTTTTCTTGAATTTGAGTGTGTTTCCAGTGTGGGCGTGTGTTTCTTTCAAACTGAGTATCTTTCTATCTTTTGAGTATGTTTACTATTGCAATTTGAGTATCTTTTCAATTCTCGTTTGAGTATCTTTCTGTAAGGCTTTCGATGCGAGTTTCTATTGAATTTGAGAGTGTTTCCAGTGTGGGTGTGTGTTTCTTTCAAACTGAGTATCTTTCTATCGTTTAAGTATGTTTACTATTGCAATTTGAGTATCTTTTCAATTCTCGTTTGAGTATCTTTCTGAACGGCTTTCGATGCGAGTTTTTCTTGAATTTGAGAGTGTTTCCAGTGTGGGCGTGTGTTTCTTTCAAACTGAGTATCTTTCTATCGTTTGAGTATGTTTACTATTGCAATTTGAGTATCTTTTCAATTCTCGTTTGAGTATCTTTCTGAACGGCTTTCGATGCGAGTTTTTCTTGAATTTGAGAGTGTTTACAATGTGGGCGTGTGTTTCTTTCAAACTGAGTATCTTTCTATCGTTTGAGTATGTTTACTATTGCAATTTGAGTATCTTTTCAATTCTCGTTTGAGTATCTTTCTGAACGGCTTTCGCTGCGAGTTTTTCTTGAATTTGAGAGTGTTTCCAGTGTGGGCGTGTGTTTCTTTCAAACTGAGTATCTTTCTATCGTTTGTGTATGTTTACTATTGCAATTTGAGTATCTTTTCAATTCTCGTTTGAGTATCTTTCTGAACGGTTTTCGATGCGAGTTTTTCTTGATTTTGAGAGTGTTTACAATGTGGGCGTGTGTTTCTTTCAAACTGAGTATCTTTCTATCGTTTGAGTATGTTTACTATTGCAATTTGAGTATCTTTTCAATTCTCGTTTGAGTATCTTTCTGAACGGCTTTCGATGCGAGTTTTTCTTGAATTTGAGTGTTTTTCCAGGTGGGTGTGTGTTTCTTTCAAACTGAGTATCTTTCTATCGTTTGAGTATGTTTACTATTGCAATTTGAGTATCTTTTCAATTCTCGTTTGAGTATCTTTCTGAACGGCTTTCGATGCGAGTTTTTCTTGAATTTGAGAGTGTTTCCAATGTGGGCGTGTGTTTCTTTCAAACTGAGTATCTTTCTATCGTTTGAGTATGTTTACTATTACAATTTGAGTATCTTTTCAATTCTCGTTTGAGTATCTTTCTGACTGGCTTTCGATGCGAGTTTTTCTTGAATTTGAGTGTTTTTCCAGTGTGGGCGTGTGTTTCTTTCAAACTGAGTATCTTTCTATCGTTTGAGTATGTTTACTATTGCAATTTGAGTATCTTTTCAATTCTCGTTTGAGTATCTTTCTGATGCGAGTTTCTATTGAATTTGAGAGTGTTTCCAGTGTGGGCGTGTGTTTCTTTCAAACTGAGTATCTTTCTATCGTTTGAGTATGTTTACTATTGCAATTTGAGTATCTTTTCAATTCTCGTTTGAGTATCTTTCTGAACGGCTTTCGCTGCGAGGTTTTCTTGAATTTGAGAGTGTTTCCAATGTGGGCGTGTGTTTCTTTCAAACTGAGTATCTTTCTATCGTTTGAGTATGTTTACTATTGCAATTTGAGTATCTTTTCAATTCTCGTTTGAGTATCTTTCTGAATGGCTTTCGATGCGAGTTTTTCTTGAATTTGAGTGTGTTTCCAGTGTGGGCGTGTGTTTCTTTCAAACTGAGTATCTTTCTATCGTTTGAGTATGTTTACTATTGCAATTTGAGTATCTTTTCAATTCTCATTTGAGTATCTTTCTGATGCGAGTTTCTATTGAATTTGAGAGTGTTTCCAGTGTGGGCGTGTGTTTCTTTCAAACTGAGTATCTTTCTATCGTTTGAGTATGTTTACTATTGCAATTTGAGTATTTTTTCAATTCTCGTTTGAGTATCTTTCTGAACGGCTTTCGATGCGAGTTTTTCTTGAATTTGAGAGTGTTTCCAATGTGGGCTTGTGTTTCTTTCAAACTGAGTATCTTTCTATCGTTTGAGTATGTTTACTATTGCACTTTGAGTATCTTTTCAATTTTCGTTTGACTATCTTTCTGTAAGGCTTTCTGATGCGAGTTTCTATTGAATTTGAGAGTGTTTCCAGTGTGGGCGTGTGTTTCTTTCAAACTGAGTATCTTTCTATCGTTTGAGTATGTTTACTATTGCAATTTGAGTATCTTTTCAATTCTCGTTTGAGTATCTTTCTGAACGGCTTTCGATGCGAGTTTTTCTTGAATTTGAGAGTGTTTCCAGTGTGGGCGTGTGTTTCTTTCAAACTGAGTATCTTTCTATCGTTTGAGTATGTTTACTATTGCAATTTGAGTATCTTTTCAATTCTCGTTTGAGTATCTTTCTGATACGAGTTTCTATTGAATTTGAGAGTGTTTCCAGTGTGGGCGTGTGTTTCATTCAAACTGTGTATCTTTCTATCGTTTGAGTATGTTTACTATTGCAATTTGAGTATCTTTTCAATTCACGTTTGAGTATCTTTCTGAACGGCTTTCGATGCCAGTTTTTCTTGAATTTGAGTGTGTTTCCAGTGTGGGCGTGTGTTTCTTTCAAACTGAGTATCTTTCTATCTTTTGAGTATGTTTACTATTGCAATTTGAGTATCTTTTCAATTCTCGTTTGAGTATCTTTCTGTAAGGCTTTCGATGCGAGTTTCTATTGAATTTGAGAGTGTTTCCAGTGTGGGTGTGTGTTTCTTTCAAACTGAGTATCTTTCTATCGTTTAAGTATGTTTACTATTGCAATTTGAGTATCTTTTCAATTCTCGTTTGAGTATCTTTCTGAACGGCTTTCGATGCGAGTTTTTCTTGAATTTGAGAGTGTTTCCAGTGTGGGCGTGTGTTTCTTTCAAACTGAGTATCTTTCTATCGTTTGTGTATGTTTACTATTGCAATTTGAGTATCTTTTCAATTCTCGTTTGAGTATCTTTCTGAACGGCTTTCGATGCGAGTTTTTCTTGAATTTGAGAGTGTTTACAATGTGGGCGTGTGTTTCTTTCAAACTGAGTATCTTTCTATCGTTTGAGTATGTTTACTATTGCAATTTGAGTATCTTTTCAATTCTCGTTTGAGTATCTTTCTGAACGGCTTTCGATGCGAGTTTTTCTTGAATTTGAGTGTTTTTCCAGTGTGGGCGTGTGTTTCTTTCAAACTGAGTATCTTTCTATCGTTTGAGTATGTTTACTATTGCAATTTGAGTATCTTTTCAATTCTCGTTTGAGTATCTCTCTGAACGGCTTTCGATGCGAGTTTTTCTTGAATTTGAGAGTGTTTCCAATGTGGGCGTGTGTTTCTTTCAAACTGAGTATCTTTCTATCTTTTGAGTATGTTTACTATTGCAATTTGAGTATCTTTTCAATTCTCGTTTGAGTATCTTTCTGTAAGGCTTTCGATGCGAGTTTCTATTGAATTTGAGAGTGTTTCCAGTGTGGGTGTGTGTTTCTTTCAAACTGAGTATCTTTCTATCGTTTAAGTATGTTTACTATTGCAATTTGAGTATCTTTTCAATTCTCGTTTGAGTATCTTTCTGAACGGCTTTCGATGCGAGTTTTTCTTGAATTTGAGAGTGTTTCCAGTGTGGGCGTGTGTTTCTTTCAAACTGAGTATCTTTCTATCGTTTGAGTATGTTTACTATTGCAATTTGAGTATCTTTTCAATTCTCGTTTGAGTATCTTTCTGAACGGCTTTCGATGCGAGTTTTTCTTGAATTTGAGAGTGTTTACAATGTGGGCGTGTGTTTCTTTCAAACTGAGTATCTTTCTATCGTTTGAGTATGTTTACTATTGCAATTTGAGTATCTTTTCAATTCTCGTTTGAGTATCTTTCTGAACGGCTTTCGCTGCGAGTTTTTCTTGAATTTGAGAGTGTTTCCAGTGTGGGCGTGTGTTTCTTTCAAACTGAGTATCTTTCTATCGTTTGTGTATGTTTACTATTGCAATTTGAGTATCTTTTCAATTCTCGTTTGAGTATCTTTCTGAACGGTTTTCGATGCGAGTTTTTCTTGATTTTGAGAGTGTTTACAATGTGGGCGTGTGTTTCTTTCAAACTGAGTATCTTTCTATCGTTTGAGTATGTTTACTATTGCAATTTGAGTATCTTTTCAATTCTCGTTTGAGTATCTTTCTGAACGGCTTTCGATGCGAGTTTTTCTTGAATTTGAGTGTTTTTCCAGGTGGGTGTGTGTTTCTTTCAAACTGAGTATCTTTCTATCGTTTGAGTATGTTTACTATTGCAATTTGAGTATCTTTTCAATTCTCGTTTGAGTATCTTTCTGAACGGCTTTCGATGCGAGTTTTTCTTGAATTTGAGAGTGTTTCCAATGTGGGCGTGTGTTTCTTTCAAACTGAGTATCTTTCTATCGTTTGAGTATGTTTACTATTACAATTTGAGTATCTTTTCAATTCTCGTTTGAGTATCTTTCTGACTGGCTTTCGATGCGAGTTTTTCTTGAATTTGAGTGTTTTTCCAGTGTGGGCGTGTGTTTCTTTCAAACTGAGTATCTTTCTATCGTTTGAGTATGTTTACTATTGCAATTTGAGTATCTTTTCAATTCTCGTTTGAGTATCTTTCTGATGCGAGTTTCTATTGAATTTGAGAGTGTTTCCAGTGTGGGCGTGTGTTTCTTTCAAACTGAGTATCTTTCTATCGTTTGGGTATGTTTACTATTGCAATTTGAGTATCTTTTCAATTCTCGTTTGAGTATCTTTCTGAACGGCTTTCGCTGCGAGGTTTTCTTGAATTTGAGAGTGTTTCCAATGTGGGCGTGTGTTTCTTTCAAACTGAGTATCTTTCTATCGTTTGAGTATGTTTACTATTGCAATTTGAGTATCTTTTCAATTCTCGTTTGAGTATCTTTCTGAATGGCTTTCGATGCGAGTTTTTCTTGAATTTGAGTGTGTTTCCAGTGTGGGCGTGTGTTTCTTTCAAACTGAGTATCTTTCTATCGTTTGAGTATGTTTACTATTGCAATTTGAGTATCTTTTCAATTCTCATTTGAGTATCTTTCTGATGCGAGTTTCTATTGAATTTGAGAGTGTTTCCAGTGTGGGCGTGTGTTTCTTTCAAACTGAGTATCTTTCTATCGTTTGAGTATGTTTACTATTGCAATTTGAGTATTTTTTCAATTCTCGTTTGAGTATCTTTCTGAACGGCTTTCGATGCGAGTTTTTCTTGAATTTGAGAGTGTTTCCAATGTGGGCTTGTGTTTCTTTCAAACTGAGTATCTTTCTATCGTTTGAGTATGTTTACTATTGCACTTTGAGTATCTTTTCAATTTTCGTTTGACTATCTTTCTGTAAGGCTTTCTGATGCGAGTTTCTATTGAATTTGAGAGTGTTTCCAGTGTGGGCGTGTGTTTCTTTCAAACTGAGTATCTTTCTATCGTTTGAGTATGTTTACTATTGCAATTTGAGTATCTTTTCAATTCTCGTTTGAGTATCTTTCTGAACGGCTTTCGATGCGAGTTTTTCTTGAATTTGAGAGTGTTTCCAGTGTGGGCGTGTGTTTCTTTCAAACTGAGTATCTTTCTATCGTTTGAGTATGTTTACTATTGCAATTTGAGTATCTTTTCAATTCTCGTTTGAGTATCTTTCTGATACGAGTTTCTATTGAATTTGAGAGTGTTTCCAGTGTGGGCGTGTGTTTCATTCAAACTGTGTATCTTTCTATCGTTTGAGTATGTTTACTATTGCAATTTGAGTATCTTTTCAATTCACGTTTGAGTATCTTTCTGAACGGCTTTCGATGCCAGTTTTTCTTGAATTTGAGTGTGTTTCCAGTGTGGGCGTGTGTTTCTTTCAAACTGAGTATCTTTCTATCTTTTGAGTATGTTTACTATTGCAATTTGAGTATCTTTTCAATTCTCGTTTGAGTATCTTTCTGTAAGGCTTTCGATGCGAGTTTCTATTGAATTTGAGAGTGTTTCCAGTGTGGGTGTGTGTTTCTTTCAAACTGAGTATCTTTCTATCGTTTAAGTATGTTTACTATTGCAATTTGAGTATCTTTTCAATTCTCGTTTGAGTATCTTTCTGAACGGCTTTCGATGCGAGTTTTTCTTGAATTTGAGAGTGTTTCCAGTGTGGGCGTGTGTTTCTTTCAAACTGAGTATCTTTCTATCGTTTGTGTATGTTTACTATTGCAATTTGAGTATCTTTTCAATTCTCGTTTGAGTATCTTTCTGAACGGCTTTCGATGCGAGTTTTTCTTGAATTTGAGAGTGTTTACAATGTGGGCGTGTGTTTCTTTCAAACTGAGTATCTTTCTATCGTTTGAGTATGTTTACTATTGCAATTTGAGTATCTTTTCAATTCTCGTTTGAGTATCTTTCTGAACGGCTTTCGATGCGAGTTTTTCTTGAATTTGAGTGTTTTTCCAGTGTGGGCGTGTGTTTCTTTCAAACTGAGTATCTTTCTATCGTTTGAGTATGTTTACTATTGCAATTTGAGTATCTTTTCAATTCTCGTTTGAGTATCTCTCTGAACGGCTTTCGATGCGAGTTTTTCTTGAATTTGAGAGTGTTTCCAATGTGGGCGTGTGTTTCTTTCAAACTGAGTATCTTTCTATCTTTTGAGTATGTTTACTATTGCAATTTGAGTATCTTTTCAATTCTCGTTTGAGTATCTTTCTGTAAGGCTTTCGATGCGAGTTTCTATTGAATTTGAGAGTGTTTCCAGTGTGGGTGTGTGTTTCTTTCAAACTGAGTATCTTTCTATCGTTTAAGTATGTTTACTATTGCAATTTGAGTATCTTTTCAATTGTCGTTTGAGTATCTTTCTGTAAGGCTTTCTGATGCGAGTTTCTATTGAATTTGAGAGTGTTTCCAGTGTGGGCGTGTGTTTCTTTCAAACTGAGTATCTTTCTATCGTTTGAGTATGTTTACTATTGCAATTTGAGTATCTTTTCAATTCTCATTTGAGTATCTTTCTGAACGGCTTTCGATGCGAGTTTTTCTTGAATTTGAGAGTGTTTCCAGTGTGGGCGTGTGTTTCTTTCAAACTGAGTATCTTTCTATCGTTTGAGTATGTTTACTATTGCAATTTGAGTATCTTTTCAATTCTCGTTTGAGTATCTTTCTGATGCGAGTTTCTATTGAATTTGAGAGTGTTTCCAGTGTGGGCGTGTGTTTCTTTCAAACTGAGTATCTTTCTATCGTTTGGGTATGTTTACTATTGCAATTTGAGTATCTTTTCAATTCTCGTTTGAGTATCTTTCTGAACGGCTTTCGCTGCCAGTTTTTCTTGAATTTGAGTGTGTTTCCAGTGTGGGCGTGTGTTTCTTTCAAACTGAGTATCTTTCTATCTTTTGAGTATGTTTACTATTGCAATTTGAGTATCTTTTCAATTCTCGTTTGAGTATCTTTCTGTAAGGCTTTCGATGCGAGTTTCTATTGAATTTGAGAGTGTTTCCAGTGTGGGTGTGTGTTTCTTTCAAACTGAGTATCTTTCTATCGTTTAAGTATGTTTACTATTGCAATTTGAGTATCTTTTCAATTCTCGTTTGAGTATCTTTCTGAACGGCTTTCGATGCGAGTTTTTCTTGAATTTGAGAGTGTTTCCAGTGTGGGCGTGTGTTTCTTTCAAACTGAGTATCTTTCTATCGTTTGTGTATGTTTACTATTGCAATTTGAGTATCTTTTCAATTCTCGTTTGAGTATCTTTCTGAACGGCTTTCGATGCGAGTTTTTCTTGAATTTGAGAGTGTTTACAATGTGGGCGTGTGTTTCTTTCAAACTGAGTATCTTTCTATCGTTTGAGTATGTTTACTATTGCAATTTGAGTATCTTTTCAATTCTCGTTTGAGTATCTTTCTGAACGGCTTTCGCTGCGAGTTTTTCTTGAATTTGAGAGTGTTTCCAATGTGGGCGTGTGTTTCTTTCAAACTGAGTATCTTTCTATCGTTTGAGTATGTTTACTATTGCAATTTGAGTATCTTTTCAATTCTCGTTTGAGTATCTCTCTGAACGGCTTTCGATGCGAGTTTTTCTTGAATTTGAGAGTGTTTCCAATGTGGGCGTGTGTTTCTTTCAAACTAAGTATCTTTCTATCGTTTGAGTATGTTTATTATTGCAATTTGAGTATCTTTTCAATTCTCGTTTGAGTATCTTTCTGAATGGCTTTCGATGCGAGTTTCTATTGAATTTGAGAGTGTTTCCAGTGTGGGCGTGTGTTTCTTTCAAACTGAGTATCTTTCTATCGTTTGGGTATGTTTACTATTGCAATTTGAGTATCTTTTCAATTCTCGTTTGAGTATCTTTCTGAACGGCTTTCGCTGCGAGTTTTTCTTGAATTTGAGAGTGTTTCCAATGTGGGCTTGTGTTTCTTTCAAACTGAGTATCTTTCTATCGTTTGAGTATGTTTACTATTGCACTTTGAGTATCTTTTCAATTTTTGTTTGAGTATCTTTCTATAAGGCTTTCTGATGCGAGTTTCTATTGAATTTGAGAGTGTTTCCAGTGTGGGCGTGTGTTTCTTTCAAACTGAGTATCTTTCTATTGTTTGAGTATGTTTACTATTGCAATTTGAGTATCTTTTCAATTCTCGTTTGAGTATCTTTCTGAACGGCTTTCGATGCGAGTTTTTCTTGAATTTGAGTGTTTTTCCAGTGTGGGTGTGTGTTTCTTTCAAACTGAGTATCTTTCTATCGTTTGAGTATGTTTACTATTGCAATTTGAGTATCTTTTCAATTCTCGTTTGAGTATCTTTCTGAACGGCTTTCGATGCGAGTTTTTCTTGAATTTGAGAGTGTTTCCAGTGTGGGCGTGTGTTTTTTTCAAACTGAGTATCTTTCTATCGTTTGAGTATGTTTACTATTGCAATTTGAGTATCTTTTCAATTCTCGTTTGAGTATCTTTCTGAACGGCTTTCGATGCGAGTTTTTCTTGAATTTGAGAGTGTTTACAATGTGGGCGTGTGTTTCTTTCAAACTGAGTATTTTTCTATCGTTTGAGTATGTTTACTATTGCAATTTGAGTATCTTTTCAATTCTCGTTTGAGTATCTTTCTGAACGGCTTTCGATGCGAGTTTTTCTTGAATTTGAGTGTTTTTCCAGTGTGGGTGTGTGTTTCTTTCAAACTGAGTATCTTTCTATCGTTTGAGTATGTTTACTATTGCAATTTGAGTATCTTTTCAATTCTCGTTTGAGTATCTTTCTGTAAGGCTTTCGATGCGAGTGTCTATTGAATTTGAGAGTGTTTCCAGTGTGGGCGTGTGTTTCTTTCAAACTGAGTATCTTTCTATCGTTTGAGTATGTTTACTATTGCAATTTGAGTATCTTTTCAATTCTCGTTTGAGTATCTTTCTGAATGCGAGTTTCTATTGAATTTGAGAGTGTTTCCAGTGTGGGCGTGTGTTTCATTCAAACTGTGTATCTTTCTATCGTTTGAGTATGTTTACTATTGCAATTTGAGTATCTTTTCAATTCTCGTTTGAGTATCTTTCTGAACGGCTTTCGATGCCAGTTTTTCTTGAATTTGAGTGTGTTTCCAGTGTGGGCGTGTGTTTCTTTCAAACTGAGTATCTTTCTATCTTTTGAGTATGTTTACTATTGCAATTTGAGTATCTTTTCAATTCTCGTTTGAGTATCTTTCTGAACGGCTTTCGATGCGAGTTTTTCTTGAATTTGAGAGTGTTTACAATGTGGGCGTGTGTTTCTTTCAAACTGAGTATCTTTCTATCGTTTGAGTATGTTTACTATTGCAATTTGAGTATCTTTTCAATTCTCGTTTGAGTATCTTTTTGAACGGCTTTCGATGCGAGTTTTTCTTGAATTTGAGAGTGTTTACAATGTGGGCGTGTGTTTCTTTCAAACTGAGTATCTTTCTATCGTTTGAGTATGTTTACTATTGCAATTTGAGTATCTTTTCAATTCTCGTTTGAGTATCTTTCTGAACGGCTTTCGATGCGAGTTTTTCTTGAATTTGAGAGTGTTTCCAATGTGGGCGTGTGTTTCTTTCAAACTGAGTATCTTTCTATCGTTTGAGTATGTTTACTATTGCACTTTGAGTATCTTTTCAATTGTCGTTTGAGTATCTTTCTGTAAGGCTTTCTGATGCGAGTTTCTATTGAATTTGAGAGTGTTTCCAGTGTGGGCGTGTGTTTCTTTCAAACTGAGTATCTTTCTATCGTTTGAGTATGTTTACTATTGCAATTTGAGTATCTTTTCAATTCTCATTTGAGTATCTTTCTGAACGGCTTTCGATGCGAGTTTTTCTTGAATTTGAGAGTGTTTCCAGTGTGGGCGTGTGTTTCTTTCAAACTGAGTATCTTTCTATCGTTTGAGTATGTTTACTATTGCAATTTGAGTATCTTTTCAATTCTCGTTTGAGTATCTTTCTGATGCGAGTTTCTATTGAATTTGAGAGTGTTTCCAGTGTGGGCGTGTGTTTCTTTCAAACTGAGTATCTTTCTATCGTTTGGGTATGTTTACTATTGCAATTTGAGTATCTTTTCAATTCTCGTTTGAGTATCTTTCTGAACGGCTTTCGCTGCGAGTTTTTCTTGAATTTGAGAGTGTTTCCAATGTGGGCTTGTGTTTCTTTCAAACTGAGTATCTTTCTATCGTTTGAGTATGTTTACTATTGCAATTTGAGTATCTTTTCAATTCTCGTTTGAGTATCTTTCTGAACGGCTTTCGATGCCAGTTTTTCTTGAATTTGAGTGTGTTTCCAGTGTGGGCGTGTGTTTCTTTCAAACTGAGTATCTTTCTATCTTTTGAGTATGTTTACTATTGCAATTTGAGAATCTTTTCAATTCTCGTTTGAGTATCTTTCTGAACGGCTTTCGATGCGAGTTTTTCTTGAATTTGAGAGTGTTTACAATGTGGGCGTGTGTTTCTTTCAAACTGAGTATCTTTCTATCGTTTGAGTATGTTTACTATTGCAATTTGAGTATCTTTTCAATTCTCGTTTGAGTATCTTTTTGAACGGCTTTCGATGCGAGTTTTTCTTGAATTTGAGAGTGTTTACAATGTGGGCGTGTGTTTCTTTCAAACTGAGTATCTTTCTATCGTTTGAGTATGTTTACTATTGCAATTTGAGTATCTTTTCAATTCTCGTTTGAGTATCTTTCTGAACGGCTTTCGATGCGAGTTTTTCTTGAATTTGAGAGTGTTTCCAATGTGGGCTTGTGTTTCTTTCAAACTGAGTATCTTTCTATCGTTTGAGTATGTTTACTATTGCACTTTGAGTATCTTTTCAATTGTCGTTTGAGTATCTTTCTGTAAGGCTTTCTGATGCGAGTTTCTATTGAATTTGAGAGTGTTTCCAGTGTGGGCGTGTGTTTCTTTCAAACTGAGTATCTTTCTATCGTTTGAGTATGTTTACTATTGCAATTTGAGTATCTTTTCAATTCTCATTTGAGTATCTTTCTGAACGGCTTTCGATGCGAGTTTTTCTTGAATTTGAGAGTGTTTCCAGTGTGGGCGTGTGTTTCTTTCAAACTGAGTATCTTTCTATCGTTTGAGTATGTTTACTATTGCAATTTGAGTATCTTTTCAATTCTCGTTTGAGTATCTTTCTGATGCGAGTTTCTATTGAATTTGAGAGTGTTTCCAGTGTGGGCGTGTGTTTCTTTCAAACTGAGTATCTTTCTATCGTTTGGGTATGTTTACTATTGCAATTTGAGTATCTTTTCAATTCTCGTTTGAGTATCTTTCTGAACGGCTTTCGCTGCGAGTTTTTCTTGAATTTGAGAGTGTTTCCAGTGTGGGCGTGTGTTTCTTTCAAACTGAGTATCTTTCTATCGTTTGAGTATGTTTACTATTGCAATTTGAGTATCTTTTCAATTCTCGTTTGAGTATCTTTCTGATGCGAGTTTCTATTGAATTTGAGAGTGTTTCCAGTGTGGGCGTGTGTTTCTTTCAAACTGAGTATCTTTCTATCGTTTGGGTATGTTTACTATTGCAATTTGAGTATCTTTTCAATTCTCGTTTGAGTATCTTTCTGAACGGCTTTCGCTGCGAGTTTTTCTTGAATTTGAGAGTGTTTCCAATGTGGGCTTGTGTTTCTTTCAAACTGAGTATCTTTCTATCGTTTGAGTATGTTTACTATTGCAATTTGAGTATCTTTTCAATTCTCGTTTGAGTATCTTTCTGAACGGCTTTCGATGCGAGTTTTTCTTGAATTTGAGTGTTTTTCCAGTGTGGTTGTGTGTTTCTTTCAAACTGAGTATCTTTCTATCGTTTGAGTATGTTTACTATTGCAATTTGAGTATCTTTTCAATTCTCGTTTGAGTATCTTTCTGAACGGCTTTCGATGCGAGTTTTTCTTGAATTTGAGAGTGTTTCCAATGTGGGCTTGTGTTTCTTTCAAACTGAGTATCTTTCTATCGTTTGAGTATGTTTACTATTGCACTTTGAGTATCTTTTCAATTGTCGTTTGAGTATCTTTCTGTAAGGCTTTCTGATGCGAGTTTCTATTGAATTTGAGAGTGTTTCCAGTGTGGGCGTGTGTTTCTTTCAAACTGAGTATCTTTCTATCGTTTGAGTATGTTTACTATTGCAATTTGAGTATCTTTTCAATTCTCATTTGAGTATCTTTCTGAACGGCTTTCGATGCGAGTTTTTCTTGAATTTGAGAGTGTTTCCAGTGTGGGCGTGTGTTTCTTTCAAACTGAGTATCTTTCTATCGTTTGAGTATGTTTACTATTGCAATTTGAGTATCTTTTCAATTCTCGTTTGAGTATCTTTCTGATGCGAGTTTCTATTGAATTTGAGAGTGTTTCCAGTGTGGGCGTGTGTTTCTTTCAAACTGAGTATCTTTCTATCGTTTGGGTATGTTTACTATTGCAATTTGAGTATCTTTTCAATTCTCGTTTGAGTATCTTTCTGAACGGCTTTCGATGCGAGTTTTTCTTGAATTTGAGAGTGTTTCCAATGTGGGCTTGTGTTTCTTTCAAACTGAGTATCTTTCTATCGTTTGAGTATGTTTACTATTGCAATTTGAGTATCTTTTCAATTCTCGTTTGAGTATCTTTCTGAACGGCTTTCGATGCCAGTTTTTCTTGAATTTGAGTGTGTTTCCAGTGTGGGGCGTGTGTTTCTTTCAAACTGAGTATCTTTCTATCTTTTGAGTATGTTTACTATTGCAATTTGAGAATCTTTTCAATTCTCGTTTGAGTATCTTTCTGAACGGCTTTCGATGCGAGTTTTTCTTGAATTTGAGAGTGTTTACAATGTGGGCGTGTGTTTCTTTCAAACTGAGTATCTTTCTATCGTTTGAGTATGTTTACTATTGCAATTTGAGTATCTTTTCAATTCTCGTTTGAGTATCTTTTTGAACGGCTTTCGATGCGAGTTTTTCTCGAATTTGAGAGTGTTTACAATGTGGGCATGTGTTTCTTTCAAACTGAGTATCTTTCTATCGTTTGAGTATGTTTACTATTGCAATTTGAGTATCTTTTCAATTCTCGTTTGAGTATCTTTCTGAACGGCTTTCGATGCGAGTTTTTCTTGAATTTGAGAGTGTTTCCAATGTGGGCTTGTGTTTCTTTCAAACTGAGTATCTTTCTATCGTTTGAGTATGTTTACTATTGCACTTTGAGTATCTTTTCAATTGTCGTTTGAGTATCTTTCTGTAAGGCTTTCTGATGCGAGTTTCTATTGAATTTGAGAGTGTTTCCAGTGTGGGGCGTGTGTTTCTTTCAAACTGAGTATCTTTCTATCGTTTGAGTATGTTTACTATTGCAATTTGAGTATCTTTTCAATTCTCATTTGAGTATCTTTCTGAACGGCTTTCGATGCGAGTTTTTCTTGAATTTGAGAGTGTTTCCAGTGTGGGCGTGTGTTTCTTTCAAACTGAGTATCTTTCTATCGTTTGAGTATGTTTACTATTGCAATTTGAGTATCTTTTCAATTCTCGTTTGAGTATCTTTCTGATGCGAGTTTCTATTGAATTTGAGAGTGTTTCCAGTGTGGGCGTGTGTTTCTTTCAAACTGAGTATCTTTCTATCGTTTGGGTATGTTTACTATTGCAATTTGAGTATCTTTTCAATTCTCGTTTGAGTATCTTTCTGAACGGCTTTCGCTGCGAGTTTTTCTTGAATTTGAGAGTGTTTCCAATGTGGGCTTGTGTTTCTTTCAAACTGAGTATCTTTCTATCGTTTGAGTATGTTTACTATTGCAATTTGAGTATCTTTTCAATTTTCGTTTGAGTATCTTTCTGTAAGGCTTTCTGATGCGAGTTTCTATTGAATTTGAGAGTGTTTCCAGTGTGGGCGTGTGTTTCTTTCAAACTGAGTATCTTTCTATCGTTTGAGTATGTTTACTATTGCAATTTGAGTATCTTTTCAATTCTCGTTTGAGTATCTTTCTGAACGGCTTTCGATGCGAGTTTTTCTTGAATTTGAGTGTTTTTCCAGTGTGGGTGTGTGTTTCTTTCAAACTGAGTATCTTTCTATCGTTTGAGTATGTTTACTATTGCAATTTGAGTATCTTTTCAATTCTCGTTTGAGTATCTTTCTGAACGGCTTTCGATGCGAGTTTTTCTTGAATTTGAGAGTGTTTCCAATGTGGGCGTGTGTTTCTTTCAAACTGAGTATCTTTCTATCGTTTGAGTATGTTTACTATTGCAATTTGAGTATCTTTTCAATTCTCGTTTGAGTATCTTTCTGAACGGCTTTCGATGCGAGTTTTTCTTGAATTTGAGAGTGTTTCCAGTGTGGGCGTGTGTTTCTTTCAAACTGAGTATCTTTCTATCGTTTGTGTATGTTTACTATTGCAATTTGAGTATCTTTTCAATTCTCGTTTGAGTATCTTTCTGAACGGCTTTCGATGCGAGTTTTTCTTGAATTTGATAGTGTTTCCAATGTGGGCGTGTGTTTCTTTCAAACTGAGTATCTTTCTATCGTTTGAGTATGTTTACTATTGCAATTTGAGTATCTTTTCAATTCTCGTTTGAGTATCTTTCTGAACGGCTTTCGATGCGAGTTTTTCTTGAATTTGAGAGTGTTTCCAATGTGGGCTTGTGTTTCTTTCAAACTGAGTATCTTTCTATCGTTTGAGTATGTTTACTATTGCACTTTGAGTATCTTTTCAATTGTCGTTTGAGTATCTTTCTGTAAGGCTTTCTGATGCGAGTTTCTATTGAATTTGAGAGTGTTTCCAGTGTGGGCGTGTGTTTCTTTCAAACTGAGTATCTTTCTATCGTTTGAGTATGTTTACTATTGCAATTTGAGTATCTTTTCAATTCTCATTTGAGTATCTTTCTGAACGGCTTTCGATGCGAGTTTTTCTTGAATTTGACAGTGTTTCCAGTGTGGGCGTGTGTTTCTTTCAAACTGAGTATCTTTCTATCGTTTGAGTATGTTTACTATTGCAATTTGAGTATCTTTTCAATTCTCGTTTGAGTATCTTTCTGATGCGAGTTTCTATTGAATTTGAGAGTGTTTCCAGTGTGGGCGTGTGTTTCTTTCAAACTGAGTATCTTTCTATCGTTTGGGTATGTTTACTATTGCAATTTGAGTATCTTTTCAATTCTCGTTTGAGTATCTTTCTGAACGGCTTTCGCTGCGAGTTTTTCTTGAATTTGAGAGTGTTTCCAATGTGGGCTTGTGTTTCTTTCAAACTGAGTATCTTTCTATCGTTTGAGTATGTTTACTATTGCAATTTGAGTATCTTTTCAATTCTCGTTTGAGTATCTTTCTGAACGGCTTTCGATGCGAGTTTTTCTTGAATTTGAGTGTGTTTCCAGTGTGGGCGTGTGTTTCTTTCAAACTGAGTATCTTTCTATCTTTTGAGTATGTTTACTATTGCAATTTGAGTATCTTTTCAATTCTCGTTTGAGTATCTTTCTGTAAGGCTTTCGATGCGAGTTTCTATTGAATTTGAGAGTGTTTCCAGTGTGGGCGTGTGTTTCTTTCAAACTGAGTATCTTTCTATCGTTTGAGTATGTTTACTATTGCAATTTGAGTATCTTTTCAATTCTCGTTTGAGTATCTTTCTGAACGGCTTTCGATGCGAGTTTTTCTTGAATTTGAGAGTGTTTCCAGTGTGGGCGTGTGTTTCTTTCAAACTGAGTATCTTTCTATCTTTTGAGTATGTTTACTATTGCAATTTGAGTATCTTTTCAATTCTCGTTTGAGTATCTTTCTGTAAGGCTTTCGATGCGAGTTTCTGTTGAATTTGAGAGTGTTTCCAGTGTGGGCGTGTGTTTCTTTCAAACTGAGTATCTTTCTATCGTTTGAGTATGTTTACTATTGCACTTTGAGTATCTTTTCAATTCTCGTTTGAGTATCTTTCTGTAAGGCTTTCGATGCGAGTTTCTATTGAATTTGAGAGTGTTTCCAGTGTGGGCGTGTGTTTCTTTCAAACTGAGTATCTTTCTATCGTTTGAGTATGTTTACTATTGCAATTTGAGTATCTTTTCAATTCTCGTTTGAGTATCTTTCTGAACGGCTTTCGATGCGAGTTTTTCTTGAATTTGAGAGTGTTTCCAGTGTGGGCGTGTGTTTCTTTCAAACTGAGTATCTTTCTATCTTTTGAGTATGTTTACTATTGCAATTTGAGTATCTTTTCAATTCTCGTTTGAGTATCTTTCTGTAAGGCTTTCGATGCGAGTTTCTATTGAATTTGAGAGTGTTTCCAGTGTGGGCGTGTGTTTCTTTCAAACTGAGTATCTTTCTATCGTTTGAGTATGTTTACTATTGCACTTTGAGTATCTTTTCAATTCTCGTTTGAGTATCTTTCTGATGCGAGTTTCTATTGAATTTGAGAGTGTTTCCAGTGTGGGCGTGTGTTTCATTCAAACTGTGTATCTTTCTATCGTTTGAGTATGTTTACTATTGCAATTTGAGTATCTTTTCAATTCTCGTTTGAGTATCTTTCTGAACGGCTTTCGATGCGAGTTTTTCTTGAATTTGAGTGTGTTTCCAGTGTGGGCGTGTGTTTCTTTCAAACTGAGTATCTTTCTATCTTTTGAGTATGTTTACTATTGCAATTTGAGTATCTTTTCAATTCTCGTTTGAGTATCTTTCTGTAAGGCTTTCGATGCGAGTTTCTATTGAATTTGAGAGTGTTTCCAGTGTGGGCGTGTGTTTCTTTCAAACTGAGTATCTTTCTATCGTTTGAGTATGTTTACTTTTGCAATTTGAGTATCTTTTCAATTCTCGTTTGAGTATCTTTCTGAACGGCTTTCGATGCTAGTTTTTCTTGAAATTTGAGTGTTTTTCCAGTGTGGGTGTGTGTTTCTTTCAAACTGAGTATCTTTCTATCGTTTGAGTATGTTTACTATTGCAATTTGAGTATCTTTTCAATTCTCGTTTGAGTATCTTTCTGAACGGCTTTCGATGCGAGTTTTTCTTGAATTTGAGAGTGTTTCCACTGTGGGCGTGTGTTTCTTTCAAACTGAGTATCTTTCTATCGTTTGAGTATGTTTACTATTGCAATTTGAGTATCTTTTCAATTCTCGTTTGAGTATCTTTCTGAACGGCTTTCGATGCGACTTTTTCTTGAATTTGAGTGTGTTTCCAGTGTGGGCGTGTGTTTCTTTCAAACTGAGTATCTTTCTATCTTTTGAGTATGTTTACTATTGCAATTTGAGTATCTTTTTAATTCTCGTTTGAGTATCTTTCTGTAAGGCTTTCGATGCGAGTTTCTATTGAATTTGAGAGTGTTTCCAGTGTGGGCGTGTGTTTCTTTCAAACTGAGTATCTTTCTATCGTTTGAGTATGTTTACTATTGCAATTTGAGTATCTTTTCAATTCTCGTTTGAGTATCTTTCTGAACGGCTTTCGATGCGAGTTTTTCTTGAATTTGAGAGTGTTTCCAGTGTGGGCGTGTGTTTCTTTCAAACTGAGTATCTTTCTATCGTTTGAGTATGTTTACTATTGCACTTTGAGTATCTTTTCAATTCTCGTTTGAGTATCTTTCTGTAAGGCTTTCTGATGCGAGTTTCTATTGAATTTGAGAGTGTTTCAAGTCTGGGCGTGTGTTTCTTTCAAACTGAGTATCTTTCTATCGTTTGACTATGTTTACTATTGCACTTTGAGTATCTTTTCAATTCTCGTTTGAGTATCATTCTGTAAGCCTTTCTGATGCGAGTTTTTCTTGAATTTGAGAGTGTTTCCAGTGTGGGCGTGTGTTTGTTTCTTTCAAACTGAGTATCTTTCTATCGTTTGAGTATGTTTACTATTGCAATTTGAGTATCTTTCTGAATGGCTTTCGATGCGAGTTTTTCTTAAATTTGAGTGTTTTTCCAGTGTGGGCGTGTGTTTCTTTCAAACTGAGTATCTTTCTATCGTTTGAGTATGTTTACTATTGCAATTTGAGTATCTTTTCAATTCTCGTTTGAGTATCTTTCTGATTCGAGTTTCTATTGAATTTGAGAGTGTTTCCAGTGTGGGCGTGTGTTTCTTTCAAACTGAGTATCTTTCTATCGTTTGGGTATGTTTACTATTGCAATTTGAGTATCTTTTCAATTCTCGTTTGAGTATCTTTCTGAACGGCTTTCGCTGCGAGTTTTTCTTGAATTTGAGAGTGTTTCCAGTGTGGGCGTGTGTTTCTTTCAAACTGAGTATCTTTCTATCTTTTGAGTATGTTTACTATTGCAATTTGAGTATCTTTTCAATTCTCGTTTGAGTATCTTTCTGTAAGGCTTTCGATGCGAGTTTCTATTGAATTTGAGAGTGTTTCCAGTGTGGGCGTGTGTTTCTTTCAAACTGAGTATCTTTCTATCGTTTGAGTATGTTTACTATTGCAAGTTGAGTATCTTTTCAATTCTCGTTTGAGTATCTTTCTGAACGGCTTTCGATGCGAGTTTCTATTGAATTTGAGAGTGTTTCCAGTGTGGGCGTGTGTTTCTTTCAAACTGAGTATCTTTCTATCGTTTGAGTATGTTTACTATTGCAATTTGAGTATCTTTTCAATTCTCGTTTGAGTATCTTTCTGTAAGCCTTTCTGATGCGAGTTTCTATTGAATTTGAGAGTGTTTCCAGTGTGGGCGTGTGTTTCTTTCAAACTGAGTATCTTTCTATCGTTTGAGTATGTTTACTATTACACTTTGAGTATCTTTTCAATTCTCGTTTGAGTATCTTTCTGATGCGAGTTTCTATTGAATTTGAGAGTGTTTCCAGTGTGGGCGTGTGTTTCATTCAAACTGTGTATCTTTCTATCGTTTGAGTATGTTTACTATTGCAATTTGAGTATCTTTTCAATTCTCGTTTGAGTATCTTTCTGAACGGCTTTCGATGCGAGTTTTTCTTGAATTTGAGTGTGTTTCCAGTGTGGGCGTGTGTTTCTTTCAAACTGAGTATCTTTCTATCTTTTGAGTATGTTTACTATTGCAATTTGAGTATCTTTTCAATTCTCGTTTGAGTATCTTTCTGTAAGGCTTTCGATGCGAGTTTCTATTGAATTTGAGAGTGTTTCCAGTGTGGGCGTGTGTTTCTTTCAAACTGAGTATCTTTCTATCGTTTGAGTATGTTTACTATTGCAATTTGAGTATCTTTTCAATTCTCGTTTGAGTATCTTTCTGAACGGCTTTCGATGCGAGTTTTTCTTGAATTTGAGAGTGTTTCCAGTGTGGGCGTGTGTTTCTTTCAAACTGAGTATCTTTCTATCGTTTGTGTATGTTTACTATTGCAATTTGAGTATCTTTTCAATTCTCGTTTGAGTATCTTTCTGAACGGCTTTCGATGCGAGTTTTTCTTGAATTTGAGAGTGTTTCCAATGTGGGCTTCTGTTTCTTTCAAACTGAGTATCTTTCTATCGTTTGAGTATGTTTACTATTGCACTTTGAGTATCTTTTCAATTTTCGTTTGAGTATCTTTCTGTAAGGCTTTCTGATGCGAGTTTCTATTGAATTTGAGAGTGTTTCCAGTGTGGGCGTGTGTTTCTTTCAAACTGAGTATCTTTCTATCGTTTGAGTATGTTTACTATTGCAATTTGAGTATCGTTTCAATTCCCATTTGAGTATCTTTCTGAACGGCTTTCGATGCGAGTTTTTCTTGAATTTGAGAGTGTTTCCAATGTGGGCGTGTGTTTCTTTCAAACTGAGTATCTTTCTATCGTTTGAGTATGTTTACTATTGCAATTTGAGTATCTTTCTGAATGGCTTTCGATGCGAGTTTTTCTTAAATTTGAGTGTTTTTCCAGTGTGGGCGTGTGTTTCTTTCAAACTGAGTATCTTTCTATCGTTTGAGTATGTTTACTATTGCAATTTGAGTATCTTTTCAATTCTCGTTTGAGTATCTTTCTGATTCGAGTTTCTATTGAATTTGAGAGTGTTTCCAGTGTGGGCGTGTGTTTCTTTCAAACTGAGTATCTTTCTATCGTTTGGGTATGTTTACTATTGCAATTTGAGTATCTTTTCAATTCTCGTTTGAGTATCTTTCTGAACGGCTTTCGCTGCGAGTTTTTCTTGAATTTGAGAGTGTTTCCAGTGTGGGCGTGTGTTTCTTTCAAACTGAGTATCTTTCTATCTTTTGAGTATGTTTACTATTGCAATTTGAGTATCTTTTCAATTCTCGTTTGAGTATCTTTCTGTAAGGCTTTCGATGCGAGTTTCTATTGAATTTGAGAGTGTTTCCAGTGTGGGCGTGTGTTTCTTTCAAACTGAGTATCTTTCTATCGTTTGAGTATGTTTACTATTGCAATTTGAGTATCTTTTCAATTCTCGTTTGAGTATCTTTCTGATGCGAGTTTCTATTGAATTTGAGAGTTTTTCCAGTGTGGGCGTGTGTTTCTTTCAAACTGAGTATCTTTCTATCGTTTGAGTATGTTTACTATTGCAATTTGAGTATCTTTTCAATTCTCGTTTGAGTATCTTTCTGAACGGCTTTCGATGCGAGTTTTTCTTGAATTTGAGAGTGTTTCCAATGTGGGCTTGTGTTTCTTTCAAACTGAGTATCTTTCTATCGTTTGAGTATGTTTACTATTCCAATTTGAGTATCTTTTCAATTCTCGTTTGAGTATCTTTCTGATGCGAGTTTTTATTGAATTTGAGAGTGTTTCCAGTGTGGGCGTGTGTTTCTTTCAAACTGAGTATCTTTCTATCGTTTGGGTATGTTTACTATTTGATGAATGCTCGATTACTCGACATCAATATTTAACCCTGAACACATCATAGTAGTATAAAGCAAGAGGGTATCGTTCACAAACCGGGGATCCAGCCAGGGCTTAGGATCACAACACTTACACGAATTCACACAAGTGATAAGGTTTGATATAGATTTTGGATTGAATCATAAAAACAGTAAATAAAACCTAAACTAATATATACATGTGATCAACCAACCAACACATAAACAATCACCAAAACAAATCACATAGAGGGAATCGAACCAAGTCTATGTCCATTCTTAGTATCATGCCGAAACATACATTGAGCAACCATGGATGGATCATGCATTTAGGGTTCTAAGCAGTAACCTAAACACATAGACACTTGACACATTCAATCACAACCAAGCAGCCATAATCGAAATTCTAACATGTTCATCTTAATCATGTAATCCCAAAGCCATGCACATTGAATTCATCAAGTATGTCACTTACTTAACCAACAACCATGCAATTCGAAAATCACATAAACAAGAATAAACATGTTCTTAGCATAAGTCTTTAATCCAACAACCTAAATATCATGCTACAAGCATAGTCATAACACATAGGCATCGAAAATCAATCATACATGTATTCGGCAGAAACCAAAAACCGAAATCATAAAACCAAAACAAAAATTTCGAATCCTCTATATAAATTGAATCAAGTAGCTATTTCATAGACAAAATTGATACAAGACTACTCTAAACAAATCGCAAGCTTCATCCATGAACAAGAATAAACCCAAAACCGAAATTAAACAAGAGTGAATCATGGTTACACTTTATAAATCAAGCAATCCACAAGTGTAGCCGAGACTTCTATGGATGAAACCTCCTTCACAAGCGTGTTTGAAGGCTATTGATAGGTGGGGAATGATGGAATCGGTTTTAGGATTTCTTGGAATGGTGAAGGATGAATTCGGCAGAGCTATGGCTGTGTTTTTGTATAGGGCTGATGATGTTGCTGAATGGAGAGGCCGGCCTCTATATATAGAGGTGTAGGAAGCCTTCTTGCGTGCCAAAAGGAAATAGAATCCAATTGGGAAACTGAAATCCTCTTTGTTATGGATTTGATTTATGTACTCCATATCCAACTTGATGTAGGAAACCAAGTCCAATAGGGAGATCTTCTAAAGGCTGCTCGGCAATCTCTTGGTCCAACTAGGAGTAGCTAGGCCGGCCTCCTCTTCTCCTTCTTCAACTCGAATATGATTTCCTTGTTCAACTAGGAATGCAACTCGGCAACTCTCCTTTCCTTCCAAATATGATTTGTCGTTCCTGAAAAGAAATCGTCGATTAAGGAATAGGAAAGAATGAAAATAGGAAAGTAGAGTCCTAGTCGAATAAGGAATCCTAGTTCAATCAGGAGTTCTAACACTTAGCACAATTTCATCATCAAATCATCTCAATTCGAAATAGCTCTACCTAGAACATACATATATCAAATATGAATCTAAAACAACTAAATAAGAAGTAACAAAGCATAAGAATAGGGCATATAAACATTAAGAACGTCACACTTTGTGTTCCTATCAACAACCCCACACTTAGACTTTGCTAGTCCCTTAGCAAACACTAAAAACGAAAATCAAAGCATAATACGAAATCAAAACAACTATAACTAACGACACAACATTCTAATGCCTTCAACATTTTGTCTCAGAGATCTTCAAACTCATAGCATCAAGAATAGCACTCAATCGAAATAGACAAGATGAATTCAATGGTTAATAAACATGAGATTTCGTTTAACAAGTAAGACATGGCAGAAACAAAGGTGAAGTTAAGCTCAACATGTTCAAAACAAGTTCAAATCCAACTCACATAGGATATGCACTCCAAATCTTTTCTCTCAAGAACCTGGCATATGCTTAAAAGCTTTTCACACACAAGAGTTATGAACATTGTGAAATCGAAAACCTCATGAAAGATACCAATCATATGCACAAATGAACCCAAACCATAAGCTTACTCATGAAACAAACTCCACAAATCAAAAGCTACTCATTTTAAGAATCATGCGGATCTTTAGAAAATGGATAGTTTAGGCTCGGCAATGACATATTTTTCAAGGTACAGGGAATCACAAAGGTCATCCTCAAGACTTAGCAGAGCAAAACATCCACCTTATGTCGCCATACTCCATAAAACAAGGGCCAAATTTCATCATGTTGGACCCATTCTTCACTTTAAACATTGTGAAAACGAACAAAGGCTAAAGTATAACATTATTGAGCCTTCAACAAATACATCACAACTCCAAATTCACCAAAAACATGTATGTATGCCGAGATCTTTCATTCAATTTTTCTTCCTTTTCTTTTCTTTTCTTGCCGTGTATATAGCTTTTTCTTTCTTCTCTTTTTCACACGGCATCAATGCATTTTTTTCTCTTTTCATACTCTTTTCACGGCATAGATACACACAATAGCGTAACCCCACACTTGAATCAAATCATCACTCCATATTAACATCCACAATCGGCTCTGCCAAGCCTCAAAGACAAGGTAGAGATATAACTATACTAAGCAAGGATATAACATGTTGGTAATGAAAGAAAAGGCTTAACGTAGGCTCAAAGGGGTTAACACTAAGGTGTCCCAAGCAGGGCTCAAATGGGGAATACGGCTTTTTGGCTTTAAGTGGTGGAAATCCTAAAAAGATCCAACAATCCTTTTCAAAATCAGAGTATATTATGACATAAAGCTTCGAAAGTTTCACAAAGTAAGTTCTAGCATTCTCTAGTTCATTGCAATTCTATGGCATATGAATTGATCAAAATAGATGTAATGAGGTTATAAAGCCAAGAAACGATAGAATAAACTCTCCAAAGAAAGGCACAAGTATATGGCTCGAATCTCACATAGGTTACATGAATTCAAACAAGTAGGGAACATGCTCATTCTGTACCTAAGTTTCAAAATCCTCATCTACTACATGTTCGTACAAAATCTACACATCGATTAACCATCAAATAACAATGAAGTTCATTTCAATATCATGATCATCTATCAACCATAAATTCAAAGATCAACTCATCCTAGACAGTTAAAGGCATACCTAGGACTCAAAACAAAAACAAAACAATTTCGAAAATCAAAACACAAAATTGAAACACATAAGCATCAAACACTAGAATTCAACGAATGATGAATACCCCACCCCACACTTAAAACTTACATTGCCCTCAATGTACAATATGATAAGCAACGAAAATTAGAAAGAGTTAAGGGATAAGAAAATGCAAACACTCGTTGATGGTTCCTTCATTGGCTTAAGTTTAGAGTCTATAGCCTAGACTATCTTCAAAGCATCACTTGCTTGCCGTAGGATCAAGGAGAGACGTCTCCTCCACATTGTGTTCCACGAAATTGTCATAGTATGGCTTCAAGCGATGTCCATTGACCGTGAATTCCTTTCCATGCACCATACTTTTGATCTGAATAGCACCAGAAGGAAAAATATTAGTAACAACAAACGGTCCAAGCCACCTAGAACGGAGCTTGCCCGGAAACAATCTAAGTCGAGAATTAAACAAAAGAACTTTCTGCCCAACGACAAAGTGTTTCTTCCTAATCATGCGGTCATGGAATGTCTTAGTCTTCTCCTTGTAAACCATTGCCGAATCATAGGCCTCATTTCTAATCTCTTCAAGCTCATGCAATTGCAACTTCCTATGTAATCCGGCCTCATCAATGTCCATGTTAAAATTCTTCACAGCCCACCATGCACGATGCTCAAGCTCCACGGGAAGATGGCACGCCTTGCCATAAACTAGTCGAAATGGTGACATGCCTTGGGGAGTCTTGTATGCCGTCCTATAGGCCCAAAGAGCATCATCCAATCGTTGAGACCAATCCTTGCGTGATGGTCCAACAGACTTCTCCAAAATTCTCTTGATCTCACGATTAGATAGCTCTACTTGTCCACTTGTTTGAGGGTGATAAGGCGTAGCAACCTTATGCTTAATTCCATACTTCTTCAACAACGCCTCAATGGTCCGGTTGCAAAAGTGAGATCCTCCATCACTAATGATAACTCTCGGCATACCAAACCTAGAGAAAATGTTAGAACGAAGGAAATCTGCAACAACTCGAGAATCATTAGTCCGGGTGGCCTTTGCTTCCACCCATTTCGAAACATAGTCAACACAAACGAGGATGTATAAGAAACCATTTGAGCTAGGAAAAGGTCCCATGAAATCAATACCCCAACAATCAAAAATTTCGACATATATAATCGGTGTCATAGGCATTTGATCTCTAGATCCTAAGTTTCCCATGCGTTGGCACCTATCACAAGTCATGCAAAAATGATATGCATCTTTAAAAATTGTAGGCCAAAAGAAACCACATTCTAACACCTTCAGAGCAGTCCTACGTGAACCAAAATGTCCTCCACAAGATTCAGAATGGCAAAACGTAAGTATAGATTGATGTTCATGTTCAGGGACACACCTCCTAATGATTTGATCAACACAATGTTTCCACAAGTATGGTTCATCCCAAACATAGTACTTAGCTAATGCCTTGAGTCTATTCTTTTGTGCATGCGATAATGTATCAGGAAATTGCTTAGAAACAAGATAATTGACAATATCAGCATACCATGGCTCACTTACCTCAACTCGAAAGAGTTGCTCATCCGGAAAGCTCTCTTGGATGGCCAAGGGCTCGGCATCTCTCACCAAACGACTCAAATGATCCGCCACAACATTGTCACTTCCCTTCTTGTCCTTGATCTCGAGATCAAACTCTTGGAGTAGAAGAATCCATCGAATCAACCTCGGTTTGGCATCCTTCTTTGTCATTAAATACTTCAAAGCTGCATGGTCAGTGTAAACAATAACTTTAGATTGAAGTAAGTAAGAACGAAACTTATCTAGGGCAAAGATCACGGCAAGAAGTTCTTTTTCAGTGGTGGTGTAGTTTTGTTGAGCATCATTGAGTGTTCGTGAGGCATAGTAGATGGCGTAGGGCTGCTTGTCCTTCCTCTGCCCTAGCACGGCTCCAACTGCATAGTCGGAGGCATCACACATCAACTCGAATGGCAAGGACCAATCCGGCGGTGCCATGATCGGTGCTGAAGTTAGGAGCTTCTTCAAAGTTTCGAATGCATGCTTGCAATCATCATCAAAGTGAAATGGAACGTCCTTTTGAAGCAATGAACTCAGTGGTCGCGCAATCTTGGAAAAATCCTTGATAAACCTACGATAGAAACCTGCATGTCCAAGAAACGATCGAACATCCCTCACACTTGTGGGGAGGGGTAAGTGACGCACAAGATCTATTTTAGACTTATCAACCTCAATTCCTCTAGATGAAACAATATGACCTAAGACAATGCCTTGCGTGACCATAAAGTGACATTTTTCCCAATTCAAAACCAAGTTAGTTTCCTCACAACGTTTGAGCACAAGTTCAACATTTTCTAAACAAGTTTCGAAATCTTCACCATAGACAGAAAAATCATCCATGAAAACTTCAATTTTAGAACCAATATACTCAGAGAAAATATGATACATACAACGTTGAAACGTACCTGGGGCGTTGCATAAACCAAAAGGCATGCGACGATAAGCAAACGTACCAAAAGGGCATGTGAACGTAGTCTTCTCTTGATCTTCTTCCGCAACACTTATTTGGTTGTATCCACTATATCCATCAAGGAAACAATAGAAAGAGTGACCAGCTAACCTCTCAAGCATTTGATCAATGAATGGCAATGGCATGTGGTCCTTCCTTGTTGTCGCATTGAGCTTCCTATAGTCAATACAAACTCTATGACCGGTCACCGTCCTTTGAGGCACCAACTCGTTGTCCTTGTTCTTCACCACCGTGATGCCTGACTTCTTTGGCACAACTTGAATGGGAGAGATCCACCTACTATCCGAGATGGGGTAGATCACGCCACAATCGTGCAGCTTGGTGATTTCATCCTTTACAACTTGCATCATTGGTGGGTGAAGGCGTCTCTGACCTTCCTTGGTTGGTTTGGCACCATCTTCTAGCAATATTCGATGCACACACATGGTAGGACTGATCCCCTTAATGTCGGCTAAGGTCCATCCTATTGCCGTCTTGTGTCTCTTCAACACTTCAATCAATCTCTCTTCTTGCTCCACGTTTAGTGCAGATGAAATGATCACGGGCAATGTATCCTCTTCTCCTAGAAACGCATACTTCAAGTGGTCCGGAAGAACCTTAAGATCAAGCTTCGGAGCTTGCACCACAGAAGGAAGATTCTTGTTAGTAGTTAAGAGAATTGGTCTAGGAGAGACGAAGCTTACCTCTCGTGCAACCTCAAGAGAGGTCACGGTTTCATGAATCAAGGATGGCACGGCCTCCTTAGCTTCTAACTCCGAAATGTTTGAGCTATCACTTGTAAATCCGGCCCCTTGGGCAATGGTGAGTGCCAACTCGTCATTTGTCAAGGTATCTAGATAGTTATCTGCAAGGGAATCAAGTATGTCAACTGAAAAACAATCACTTAACTCCGAAAGAGGATACCTCATAGCTTCAAAGATGTTGAAGCTAATCACTTCACCATCGAACTCAAAGGTGAGTGATCCACTAAACACATCTATTTTTGTTCTTGTGGTCCTCATGAAGGGGCGGCCTAACAAGATAGGAACCTCCTTGTCATCTGCCTCCGTTGGCTCCATGTCTATGACATAGAAGTCGGCAGGAAAGATCAAGCTCGAAACCTGCACAAGAACATCTTCAACATAGCCCAAAGGGACTTTGTTGGAACAATCAGCCAATCGAATCACAACATTATCATGTTTCAAATTACCTAGACCTAGGTTCTCATAGATATAGTGCGGCATAACATTGATAGATGCACCTAAGTCTAACATTATCTTTTCAAATGTCATGTTTCCGATTGTACAAGGGATAGAAAAACTCCCTGGATCCTTAAGCTTAGGTGGTAGCTTCCTTTGGAGCACGGCAGAAACCGTCTCACTCATTGTAACAACCTCCTTCTCTCGAGTCATCCTCTTGTTGGTGCACAATTCTTTCAAAAACTTAGCATACTTAGGATTTTGTTGTATGCATTCAATAAGAGGCATATTCACTTCCACCTTCTTGAAAATATCGAGCATGGCTTGATCAGAGTCATCCTTCTTTTGCTTTGCAAATCTACTAGGGAAGGGAACACGAGGAAGATCATTAGTTGAAACCAAACCACTAGAGTTAGGATCCTTACCTTTATCATGCACGGCATGATCTTCTTTTGGTAGGGGCACGGCATTATTGGCCTTAGAGGAGGCAGGGTCCTTCTCTAAGTCTTTGGCATTGTAATTCTCGGCCTCTTTGCCTTTAGAAGGCACGGCCTTCTTGTGTTGCTGCAATGGAGCATCCAAGGTCCTCCCACTTCGTGTCACCATGGCCTTTACGTTTGGATTAGGCTCAGTTTGGCTCGGCAACTTCCCTCCTTCATGGATCTTGCCCATGAAATCGATCACTTGTCCCATCTGCTTCTTAAGCTCGGTTATGTCCTTAGAATGAGCTTGTTGACCTGTAACTAAAGCTTGAGTAGCAGAGTTTAGATTTTGTTGCCCTTGAGCAAGAGACTTCAAAAGTTCATCATAATTAGGTGAAGATGCATTATTCGAACCATGAACATTAGAGTTAAAGGGAGCAGAACCTTGAGGTACCTGAGGCCTCACAAACAAACCTGAAGGACGAGGTCCTTGACCTTGAGCATTGGATGGTTGAGCATTGTTGTTCCAACGAAAATTTGGATGATCTCTAAGTCCAGGGTTGTATGTGTTCGAGTATGGATCGTACCTAGGCCTTTGTTGCCCCATAAAGTTCAACTCTTCTTCAGTCATTGCACCATTTGGACAATTGTCAGTTGTGTGATCCTTGAAAGAACAAATGCCGCATGCTTGAGGGTTGATGCTCGAACCATTGAATGCCTTGACTAGCACGTCAAGCTTCCTTTCTAGAGTAGCCATCTGGTTCCTTGCATCAACATCATACACCCCACGGCTCTTGCTTCCTCTCTTCTCCTTGGAACTAAATTGGCGATTGTTGTCAGCCAAGTCATCGATCAAGGTGTAAGCTTCTTGACCGGTCTTGTTCATGAAGGTGCAGCCACATGCCGAGTCCACCATGCTCTTATTGGTGGTGTCGAGTCCTTCATAGAAGAATTGCACCAAGTCATCCAACGAAATACCATGGTGAGGACACTTCCTTTGTAGTTCCTGAAATTCCTCCCAAGCCTCATAGAGTGAATCACCATCTTTTTGAGTGAAGTTCTGAATCTCCCTCCTAAGTCTTTTCGTGAGTTGAGCAGGGAAGAATTGCTTCAAGAACCTCCTAGTCATTTCGTCCCATGTAGTGATGATTCCTGCAGGCAAAGAGTACAACCAACGTTTAGCATCATCCTTAAGGGTAAATGGAAACAAAAGCAACCTCAAGCCTTCTTGAGAAAGATGATGAATCGATTGGAGCTTGCAAATGTCCAAGAACTCCCTAAGGTGAACATTAGGGTCTTCCATTGAAGAACCAGAGTACTTAGGCAGCTGCCCAAGCAATTGAACAGGAATGGAGAAGTTAGCTTCATCAGGTGGAGTGAAAGCAATGCATGAAGGTGATTCCGGGGTAGTAGGAATGAATGCATTCTTGAGTGCCATTGGAGCACCAACAGGAATTATGTCACGGCCCGCAATTGTGTCTAAATCTGACTTGAAGACGAATGGAAAGGACAGATCTTCCTCTTCTTCTGATCTAGGTGAAGAGTTTAAGTTTGAATTGCTTGGAGATGCTTCGAAATTCAAAGGTTTACTTATGAAAGAGTTGTTCAAATCTCTAAGTGCTTGAATTCGATCCTTGAGCTCTTGTGTCTTCTTAGAAAATTCGGACATGCATAGTACCTGTTATATGAGAGGTAACGAGTTAGCAATGAAGAATACATAATGGATACAAAAAAATTGTGCCTTCCCTTAGTTATACACACGCACACTTATGGGGGAAGGGCACGGCAACTATGTTGTTTACAAAGAGTTAGTTCTTTACGTTTTCACAAGTTCATACAATTCACAAGTTCTTATTGCTATTTCAATGATTGAATGATCGATTGATTCTAAGTTGTAAATCAAGGTGGACGTGCGGCCTAAGTATGGATGCCTAGACACAAGATCAAGTCTTTGTTTCAGAAGGCCTTTAGCTCAATCAGAGATAGTGAACATGGTAGGACTCATTTGTTGAACTACGGAGAGCGAACTCCCTATCGACTCCATCACCGAGATGTATGTCAGTCAGTAGTTCTCTAAGATCCAATTTTGGTCCCATGCACCAGAGTAATAAAAGAGCGTGCCCCTTACTCAGCTGGACTTAACCTCATGTGTTAGACAAATCTCCAAGTGTTAATAAAAGCCGCCCTCGACCTCATGCAAACTCGAGAGCTAGCATGAAGGGTTAAGGCTAATATTAACAAAAGGGACTTTACCTATTCCGTTTGATTTACAACCTACAACAATCATTCACTCAAACATCAAAACAACAGCCTAAGATACATTACTATATGTTACACGAAATAAGAATAAGAATAAGAATATACAAATGTACAATATTCACAATGAATTCGTAGTAAAAGTTAGGGATCCATCTCTTATGGATCCCCGGCAACGGCGCCATTTGATGAATGCTCGATTACTCGACATCAATATTTAACCCTGAACACATCATAGTAGTATAAAGCAAGAGGGTATCGTTCACAAACCGGGGATCCAGCCAGGGCTTAGGATCACAACACTTACACGAATTCACACAAGTGATAAGGTTTGATATAGATTTTGGATTGAATCATAAAAACAGTAAATAAAACCTAAACTAATATATACATGTGATCAACCAACCAACACATAAACAATCACCAAAACAAATCACATAGAGGGAATCGAACCAAGTCTATGTCCATTCTTAGTATCATGCCGAAACATACATTGAGCAACCATGGATGGATCATGCATTTAGGGTTCTAAGCAGTAACCTAAACACATAGACACTTGACACATTCAATCACAACCAAGCAGCCATAATCGAAATTCTAACATGTTCATCTTAATCATGTAATCCCAAAGCCATGCACATTGAATTCATCAAGTATGTCACTTACTTAACCAACAACCATGCAATTCGAAAATCACATAAACAAGAATAAACATGTTCTTAGCATAAGTCTTTAATCCAACAACCTAAATATCATGCTACAAGCATAGTCATAACACATAGGCATCGAAAATCAATCATACATGTATTCGGCAGAAACCAAAAACCGAAATCATAAAACCAAAACAAAAATTTCGAATCCTCTATATAAATTGAATCAAGTAGCTATTTCATAGACAAAATTGATACAAGACTACTCTAAACAAATCGCAAGCTTCATCCATGAACAAGAATAAACCCAAAACCGAAATTAAACAAGAGTGAATCATGGTTACACTTTATAAATCAAGCAATCCACAAGTGTAGCCGAGACTTCTATGGATGAAACCTCCTTCACAAGCGTGTTTGAAGGCTATTGATAGGTGGGGAATGATGGAATCGGTTTTAGGATTTCTTGGAATGGTGAAGGATGAATTCGGCAGAGCTATGGCTGTGTTTTTGTATAGGGCTGATGATGTTGCTGAATGGAGAGGCCGGCCTCTATATATAGAGGTGTAGGAAGCCTTCTTGCGTGCCAAAAGGAAATAGAATCCAATTGGGAAACTGAAATCCTCTTTGTTATGGATTTGATTTATGTACTCCATATCCAACTTGATGTAGGAAACCAAGTCCAATAGGGAGATCTTCTAAAGGCTGCTCGGCAATCTCTTGGTCCAACTAGGAGTAGCTAGGCCGGCCTCCTCTTCTCCTTCTTCAACTCGAATATGATTTCCTTGTTCAACTAGGAATGCAACTCGGCAACTCTCCTTTCCTTCCAAATATGATTTGTCGTTCCTGAAAAGAAATCGTCGATTAAGGAATAGGAAAGAATGAAAATAGGAAAGTAGAGTCCTAGTCGAATAAGGAATCCTAGTTCAATCAGGAGTTCTAACACTTAGCACAATTTCATCATCAAATCATCTCAATTCGAAATAGCTCTACCTAGAACATACATATATCAAATATGAATCTAAAACAACTAAATAAGAAGTAACAAAGCATAAGAATAGGGCATATAAACATTAAGAACGTCACACTTTGTGCTCCTATCACTATTGCAATTTGAGTATCTTTTCAATTCTCGTTTGAGTATCTTTCTGAACGGCTTTCGCTGCGAGTTTTTCTTGAATTTGAGAGTGTTTCCAATGTGGGCTTGTGTTTCTTTCAAACTGAGTATCTTTCTATCGTTTGAGTATGTTTACTATTGCACTTTGAGTATCTTTTCAATTTCGTTTGAGTATCTTTCTGTAAGGCTTTCTGATGCGAGTTTCTATTGAATTTGAGAGTGTTTCCAGTGTGGGCGTGTGTTTCTTTCAAACTGAGTATATTTCTATCGTTTGAGTATGTTTACTATTGCAATTTGAGTATCTTTTCAATTCTCGTTTGAGTATCTTTCTGTAAGCCTTTCTGATGCGAGTTTCTATTGAATTTGAGAGTGTTTCCAGTGTGGGCGTGTGTTTCTTTCAAACTGAGTATCTTTCTATCGTTTGAGTATGTTTACTATTGCACTTCGAGTACCTTTTCAATTCTCGTTTGAGTATCTTTCTGAACGGCTTTCGATGCGAGTTTTTCTTGAATTTGAGAGTGTTTCCAATGTGGGCGTGTGTTTCTTTCAAACTGAGTATATTTCTATCGTTTGAGTATGTTTACTATTGCAATTTGAGTATCTTTTCAATTCTCGTTTGAGTATCTTTCTGAATGGCTTTCGATGCGAGTTTTTCTTAAATTTGAGTGTTTTTCCAGTGTGGGCGTGTGTTTCTTTCAAACTGAGTATCTTTCTATCGTTTGAGTATGTTTACTATTGCAATTTGAGTATCTTTTCAATTCTCGTTTGAGTATCTTTCTGATGCGAGTTTCTATTGAATTTGAGAGTGTTTCCAGTGTGGGCGTGTGTTTCATTCAAACTGTGTATCTTTCTATCGTTTGAGTATGTTTACTATTGCAATTTGAGTATCTTTTCAATTCTCGTTTGAGTATCTTTCTGAACGGCTTTCGATGCCAGTTTTTCTTGAATTTGAGTGTGTTTCCAGTGTGGGCGTGTGTTTCTTTCAAACTGAGTATCTTTCTATCCTTTGAGTATGTTTACTATTGCAATTTGAGTATCTTTTCAATTCTCGTTTGAGTATCTTTCTGTAAGGCTTTCGATGCGAGTTTCTATTGAATTTGAGAGTGTTTCCAGTGTGGGCGTGTGTTTCTTTCAAACTGAGTATCTTTCTATCGTTTGAGTATGTTTACTATTGCAATTTGAGTATCTTTTCAATTCTCGTTTGAGTATCTTTCTGAACGGCTTTCGATGCGAGTTTTTCTTGAATTTTGAGAGTGTTTCCAGTGGTGGGCGTGTGTTTCTTTCAAACTGAGTATCTTTCTATCGTTTGTGTATCTTTACTATTGCAATTTGAGTATCTTTTCAATTCTCGTTTGAGTATCTTTCTGAACGGCTTTCGATGCGAGTTTTTCTTGAATTTGAGAGTGTTTACAATGTGGGCGTGTGTTTCTTTCAAACTGAGTATCTTTCTATCGTTTGAGTATGTTTACTATTGCAATTTGAGTATCTTTTCAATTCTCGTTTGAGTATCTTTCTGAACGGCTTTCGATGCGAGTTTTTCTTGAATTTGAGTGTTTTTCCAGTGTGGGTGTGTGTTTCTTTCAAACTGAGTATCTATCTATCGTTTGAGTATGTTTACTATTGCAATTTGAGTATCTTTTCAATTCTCGTTTGAGTATCTTTCTGAACGGCTTTCGATGCGAGTTTTTCTTGAATTTGAGAGTGTTTCCAATGTGGGCGTGTGTTTCTTTCAAACTGAGTATCTTTCTATCGTTTGAGTATGTTTACTATTGCAATTTGAGTATCTTTTCAATTCTCGTTTGAGTATCTTTCTGAATGGCTTTCGATGCGAGTTTTTCTTAAATTTGAGTGTTTTTCCAGTGTGGGCGTGTGTTTCTTTCAAACTGAGTATCTTTCTATCGTTTGAGTATGTTTACTATTGCAATTTGAGTATCTTTTCAATTCTCGTTTGAGTATCTTTCTGATGCGAGTTTCTATTGAATTTGAGAGTGTTTCCAGTGTGGGCGTGTGTTTCATTCAAACTGTGTATCTTTCTATCGTTTGAGTATGTTTACTATTGCAATTTGAGTATCTTTTCAATTCTCGTTTGAGTATCTTTCTGAACGGCTTTCGATGCCAGTTTTTCTTGAATTTGAGTGTGTTTCCAGTGTGGGCATGTGTTTCTTTCAAACTGAGTATCTTTCTATCCTTTGAGTATGTTTACTATTGCAATTTGAGTATCTTTTCAATTCTCGTTTGAGTATCTTTCTGTAAGGCTTTCGATGCGAGTTTCTATTGAATTTGAGAGTGTTTCCAGTGTGGGCGTGTGTTTCTTTCAAACTGAGTATCTTTCTATCGTTTGAGTATGTTTACTATTGCAATTTGAGTATCTTTTCAATTCTCGTTTGAGTATCTTTCTGAACGGCTTTCGATGCGAGTTTTTCTTGAATTTGAGAGTGTTTCCAGTGTGGGCGTGTGTTTCTTTCAAACTGAGTATCTTTCTATCGTTTGTGTATGTTTACTATTGCAATTTGAGTATCTTTTCAATTCTCGTTTGAGTATCTTTCTGAACGGCTTTCGATGCGAGTTTTTCTTGAATTTGAGAGTGTTTACAATGTGGGCGTGTGTTTCTTTCAAACTGAGTATCTTTCTATCGTTTGAGTATGTTTACTATTGCAATTTGAGTATCTTTTCAATTCTCGTTTGAGTATCTTTCTGAACGGCTTTCGATGCGAGTTTTTCTTGAATTTGAGTGTTTTTCCAGTATGGGTGTGTGTTTCTTTCAAACTGAGTATCTATCTATCGTTTGAGTATGTTTACTATTGCAATTTGAGTATCTTTTCAATTCTCGTTTGAGTATCTTTCTGAACGGCTTTCGATGCGAGTTTTTCTTGAATTTGAGAGTGTTTCCACTGTGGGCGTGTGTTTCTTTCAAACTGAGTATCTTTCTATCGTTTGAGTATGTTTACTATTGCAATTTGAGTATCTTTTCAATTCTCGTTTGAGTATCTTTCTGAATGGCTTTCGATGCGAGTTTTTCTTAAATTTGAGTGTTTTTCCAGTGTGGGCGTGTGTTTCTTTCAAACTGAGTATCTTTCTATCGTTTGAGTATGTTTACTATTGCAATTTGAGTATCTTTTCAATTCTCGTTTGAGTATCTTTCTGATGCGAGTTTCTATTGAATTTGAGATTGTTTCCAGTGTGGGCGTGTGTTTCATTCAAACTGTGTATCTTTCTATCGTTTGAGTATGTTTACTATTGCAATTTGAGTATCTTTTCAATTCTCGTTTGAGTATCTTTCTGAACGGCTTTCGATGCCAGTTTTTCTTGAATTTGAGTGTGTTTCCAGTGTGGGCGTGTGTTTCTTTCAAACTGAGTATCTTTCTATCCTTTGAGTATGTTTACTATTGCAATTTGAGTATCTTTTCAATTCTCGTTTGAGTATCTTTCTGTAAGGCTTTCGATGCGAGTTTCTATTGAATTTGAGAGTGTTTCCAGTGTGGGCGTGTGTTTCTTTCAAACTGAGTATCTTTCTATCGTTTGAGTATGTTTACTATTGCAATTTGAGTATCTTTTCAATTCTCGTTTGAGTATCTTTCTGAACGGCTTTCGATGCGAGTTTTTCTTGAATTTGAGAGTGTTTCCAGTGTGGGCGTGTGTTTCTTTCAAACTGAGTATCTTTCTATCGTTTGTGTATGTTTACTATTGCAATTTGAGTATCTTTTCAATTCTCGTTTGAGTATCTTTCTGAACGGCTTTCGATGCGAGTTTTTCTTGAATTTGAGAGTGTTTACAATGTGGGCGTGTGTTTCTTTCAAACTGAGTATCTTTCTATCGTTTGAGTATGTTTACTATTGCAATTTGAGTATCTTTTCAATTCTCGTTTGAGTATCTTTCTGAACGGCTTTCGATGCGAGTTTTTCTTGAATTTGAGTGTTTTTCCAGTGTGGGTGTGTGTTTCTTTCAAACTGAGTATCTATCTATCGTTTGAGTATGTTTACTATTGCAATTTGAGTATCTTTTCAATTCTCGTTTGAGTATCTTTCTGAACGGCTTTCGATGCGAGTTTTTCTTGAATTTGAGAGTGTTTCCAATGTGGGCGTGTGTTTCTTTCAAACTGAGTATCTTTCTATCGTTTGAGTATGTTTACTATTGCAATTTGAGTATCTTTTCAATTCTCGTTTGAGTATCTTTCTGAATGGCTTTCGATGCGAGTTTTTCTTAAATTTGAGTGTTTTTCCAGTGTGGGCGTGTGTTTCTTTCAAACTGAGTATCTTTCTATCGTTTGAGTATGTTTACTATTGCAATTTGAGTATCTTTTCAATTCTCGTTTGAGTATCTTTCTGATGCGAGTTTCTATTGAATTTGAGAGTGTTTCCAGTGTGGGCGTGTGTTTCTTTCAAACTGAGTATCTTTCTATCGTTTGGGTATGTTTACTATTGCAATTTGAGTATCTTTTCAATTCTCGTTTGAGTATCTTTCTGAACGGCTTTCGATGCGAGTTTTTCTTAAATTTCAGAGTGTTTCCAGTGTGGGCGTGTGTTTCTTTCAAACTGAGTATCTTTCTATCGTTTGTGTATGTTTACTATTGCAATTTGAGTATCTTTTCAATTCTCGTTTGAGTATCTTTCTGTAAGGCTTTCGATGCGAGTTTCTATTGAATTTGAGAGTGTTTCCAGTGTGGGCGTTTGTTTCTTTCAAACTGAGTATCTTTCTATCGTTTGAGTGTGTTTACTATTGCAATTTGAGTATCTTTTCAATTCTCGTTTGAGTATCTTTCTGAACGGCTTTCGATGCGAGTTTTTCTTAAATTTGAGAGTGTTTCCAGTGTGTGCGTGTGTTTCTTTCAAACTGAGTATCTTTCTATCGTTTGTGTATGTTTACTATTGCAATTTGAGTATCTTTTCAATTCTCGTTTGAGTATCTTTCTGTAAGGCTTTCGATGCGAGTTTCTATTGAATTTGAGAGTGTTTCCAGTGTGGGCCTGTGTTTCTTTCAAACTGAGTATCTTTCTATCGTTTAAGTATGTTTACTATTGCAATTTGAGTATCTTTTCAATTCTCGTTTGAGTATCTTTCTGATGCGAGTTTTTCTTGAATTTGAGAGTGTTTCCAGTATGGGCGTGTGTTTCATTCAAACTGTGTATCTTTCTATCGTTTGAGTATGTTTACTATTGCAATTTGAGTATCTTTTCAATTCTCGTTTGAGTATCTTTCTGATGCGAGTTTCTATTGAATTTGAGAGTGTTTCCAGTGTGGGCGTGTGTTTCATTCAAACTGTGTATCTTTCTATCGTTTGAGTATGTTTACTATTGCAATTTGAGTATCTTTTCAATTCTCGTTTGAGTATCTTTCTGAACGGCTTTCGATGCGAGTTTTTCTTGAATTTGAGAGTGTTTCCAGTGTGGGCGTGTGTTTCTTTCAAACTGAGTATCTTTCTATCGTTTGTGTATGTTTACTATTGCAATTTGAGTATCTTTTCAATTCTCGTTTGAGTATCTTTCTGAACGGCTTTCGATGCGAGTTTTTCTTGAATTTGAGAGTGTTTACAATGTGGGCGTGTGTTTCTTTCAAACTGAGTATCTTTCTATCGTTTGAGTATGTTTACTATTGCAATTTGAGTATCTTTTCAATTCTCGTTTGAGTATCTTTCTGAACGGCTTTCGATGCGAGTTTTTCTTGAATTTGAGTGTTTTTCCAGTGTGGGTGTGTGTTTCTTTCAAACTGAGTATCTATCTATCGTTTGAGTATGTTTACTATTGAAATTTGAGTATCTTTTCAATTCTCGTTTGAGTATCTTTCTGAACGGCTTTCGATGCGAGTTTTTCTTGAATTTGAGAGTGTTTCCAATGTGGGCGTGTGTTTCTTTCAAACTGAGTATCTTTCTATCGTTTGAGTATGTTTACTATTGCAATTTGAGTATCTTTTCAATTCTCGTTTGAGTATCTTTCTGAATGGCTTTCGATGCGAGTTTTTCTTAAATTTGAGTGTTTTTCCAGTGTGGGCGTGTGTTTCTTTCAAACTGAGTATCTTTCTATCGTTTGAGTATGTTTACTATTGCAATTTGAGTATCTTTTCAATTCTCGTTTGAGTATCTTTCTGAACGGCTTTCGATGCGAGTTTTTCTTGAATTTGAGAGTGTTTCCAGTGTGGGCGTGTGTTTCTTTCAAACTGAGTATCTTTCTATCGTTTGTGTATGTTTACTATTGCAATTTGAGTATCTTTTCAATTCTCGTTTGAGTATCTTTCTGAACGGCTTTCGATGCGAGTTTTTCTTGAATTTGAGAGTGTTTACAATGTGGGCGTGTGTTTCTTTCAAACTGAGTATCTTTCTATCGTTTGAGTATGTTTACTATTGCAATTTGAGTATCTTTTCAATTCTCGTTTGAGTATCTTTCTGAACGGCTTTCGATGCGAGTTTTTCTTGAATTTGAGTGTTTTTCCAGTGTGGGTGTGTGTTTCTTTCAAACTGAGTATCTATCTATCGTTTGAGTATGTTTACTATTGCAATTTGAGTATCTTTTCAATTCTCGTTTGAGTATCTTTCTGAACGGCTTTCGATGCGAGTTTTTCTTGAATTTGAGAGTGTTTCCAATGTGGGCGTGTGTTTCTTTCAAACTGAGTATCTTTCTATCGTTTGAGTATGTTTACTATTGCAATTTGAGTATCTTTTCAATTCTCGTTTGAGTATCTTTCTGAATGGCTTTCGATGCGAGTTTTTCTTAAATTTGAGTGTTTTTCCAGTGTGGGCGTGTGTTTCTTTCAAACTGAGTATCTTTCTATCGTTTGAGTATGTTTACTATTGCAATTTGAGTATCTTTTCAATTCTCGTTTGAGTATCTTTCTGATGCGAGTTTCTATTGAATTTGAGAGTGTTTCCAGTGTGGGCGTGTGTTTCTTTCAAACTGAGTATCTTTCTATCGTTTGGGTATGTTTACTATTGCAATTTGAGTATCTTTTCAATTCTCGTTTGAGTATCTTTCTGAACGGCTTTCGATGCGAGTTTTTCTTAAATTTAAGAGTGTTTCCAGTGTGGGCGTGTGTTTCTTTCAAACTGAGTATCTTTCTATCGTTTGTGTATGTTTACTATTGCAATTTGAGTATCTTTTCAATTCTCGTTTGAGTATCTTTCTGTAAGGCTTTCGATGCGAGTTTCTATTGAATTTGAGAGTGTTTCCAGTGTGGGCGTTTGTTTCTTTCAAACTGAGTATCTTTCTATCGTTTGAGTATGTTTACTATTGCAATTTGAGTATCTTTTCAATTCTCGTTTGAGTATCTTTCTGAACGGCTTTCGATGCGAGTTTTTCTTAAATTTGAGAGTGTTTCCAGTGTGGGCGTGTGTTTCTTTCAAACTGAGTATCTTTCTATCGTTTGTGTATGTTTACTATTGCAATTTGAGTATCTTTTCAATTCTCGTTTGAGTATCTTTCTGTAAGGCTTTCGATGCGAGTTTCTATTGAATTTGAGAGTGTTTCCAGTGTGGGCCTGTGTTTCTTTCAAACTGAGTATCTTTCTATCGTTTGAGTATGTTTACTATTGCAATTTGAGTATCTTTTCAATTCTCGTTTGAGTATCTTTCTGATGCGAGTTTTTCTTGAATTTGAGAGTGTTTCCAGTGTGGGCGTGTGTTTCATTCAAACTGTGTATCTTTCTATCGTTTGAGTATGTTTACTATTGCAATTTGAGTATCTTTTCAATTCTCGTTTGAGTATCTTTCTGATGCGAGTTTCTATTGAATTTGAGAGTGTTTCCAGTGTGGGCGTGTGTTTCATTCAAACTGTGTATCTTTCTATCGTTTGAGTATGTTTACTATTGCAATTTGAGTATCTTTTCAATTCTCGTTTGAGTATCTTTCTGAACGGCTTTCGATGCCAGTTTTTCTTGAATTTGAGTGTGTTTCCAGTGTGGGCGTGTGTTTCTTTCAAACTGAGTATCTTTCTATCGTTTGAGTATGTTTACTATTGCACTTTGAGTATCTTTTCAATTTTCGTTTGAGTATCTTTCTGTAAGGCTTTCTGATGCGAGTTTCTATTGAATTTGAGAGTGTTTCCAGTGTGGGCGTGTGTTTCTTTCAAACTGAGTATCTTTCTATCATTTGAGTATGTTTACTATTGCAATTTGAGTATCTTTTCAATTCTCGTTTGAGTATCTTTCTGTAAGCCTTTCTGATGCGAGTTTCTATTGAATTTGAGAGTGTTTCCAGTGTGGGCGTGTGTTTCTTTCAAACTGAGTATCTTTCTATCGTTTGAGTATGTTTACTATTGCAATTTGAGTATCTTTTCAATTCTCGTTTGAGTATCTTTCTGAACGGCTTTCGATGCCAGTTTTTCTTGAATTTGAGTGTGTTTCTAGTGTGGGCGTGTGTTTTTTTCAAACTGAGTATCTTTCTATCTTTTGAGTATTTTTACTATTGCAATTTGAGTATCTTTTCAATTGTCGTTTGAGTATCTTTCTGTAAGGCTTTCGATGCGAGTTTCTATTGAATTTGAGAGTGTTTCCAGTGTGGGCGTGTGTTTCTTTCAAACTGAGTATCGTTCTATCGTTTGAGTATGTTTACTATTGCAATTTGAGTATCTTTTCAATTCTCGTTTGAGTATCTTTCTGAACGGCTTTCGATGCGAGTTTTTCTTGAATTTGAGAGTGTTTCCAGTGTGGGGTGTGTTTCTTTCAAACTGAGTATCTTTCTATCGTTTGTGTATGTTTACTATTGCAATTTGAGTATCTTTTCAATTCTCGTTTGAGTATCTTTCTGAACGGCTTTCGATGCGAGTTTTTCTTGAATTTGAGAGTGTTTCCAATGTGGGCGTGTGTCTTTCAAACTGAGTATCTTTCTATCGTTTGAGTATGTTTACTATTGCAATTTGCGTATCTTTTCAATTCTCGTTTGAGTATCTTTCTGAACGGCTTTCGATGCTAGTTTTTCTTGAATTTGAGTGTTTTTCCAGTGTGGGTGTGTGTTTCTTTCAAACTCAGTATCTTTCTATCGTTTGAGTATGTTTACTATTGCAATTTGAGTATCTTTTCAATTCTAGTTTGAGTATCTTTCTGTACGGCTTTCGATGCGAGTTTTTCATGAATTTGAGAGTGTTTCCAATGTGGGCGTGTGTTTCTTTCAAACTGAGTATCTTTCTATCGTTTGAGTATGTTTACTATTGCAATTTGAGTATCTTTTCAATTCTCGTTTGAGTATCTTTCTGAGTGGCTTTCGATGCGAGTTTTTCTTAAATTTGAGTGTTTTTCCAGTGTGGGAGTGTGTTTCTTTCAAACTGAGTATCTTTCTATCGTTTGAGTATGTTTACTATTGCAATTTGAGTATCTTTTCAATTCTCATTTGAGTATCTTTCTGAACGGCTTTCGATGCGAGTTTTTCTTGAATTTGAGAGTGTTTCCAGTGTGGGCGTGTGTTTCTTTCAAACTGAGTATCTTTCTATCGTTTGAGTATGTTTACTATTGCAATTTGCGTATCTTTTCAATTCTCGTTTGAGTATCTTTCTGTAAGCCTTTCTGATGCGAGTTTCTATTGAATTTGAGAGTGTTTCCAGTGTGGGCGTGTGTTTCTTTCAAACTGAGTATCTTTCTATCGTTTGAGTATGTTTACTATTGCACTTTGAGTATCTTTTCAATTCTCGTTTGAGTATCTTTCTGATGCGAGTTTCTATTGAATTTGAGAGTGTTTCCAATGTGGGCGTGTGTTTCTTTCAAACTGAGTATCTTTCTATCGTTTGGGTATGTTTACTATTGCAATTTGAGTATCTTTTCAATTCTCGTTTGAGTATCTTTCTGAACGGCTTTCGATGCCAGTTTTTCTTGAATTTGAGTGTGTTTCCAGTGTGGGCGTGTGTTTCTTTCAAACTGAGTATCTTTCTATCTTTTGAGTATGTTTACTATTGCAATTTGAGTATCTTTTCAATTCTCGTTTGAGTATCTTTCTGTAAGGCTTTCGATGCGAGTTTCTATTGAATTTGAGAGTGTTTCCAGTGTGGGCGTGTGTTTCTTTCAAACTGAGTATCTTTCTATCGTTTGAGTATGTTTACTATTGCAATTTGAGTATCTTTTCAATTCTCGTTTGAGTATCTTTCTGAACGGCTTTCGATGCGAGTGTTTCTTGAATTTGAGAGTGTTTCCAGTGTGGGCGTGTGTTTCTTTCAAACTGAGTATCTTTCTATCGTTTGTGTATGTTTACTATTGCAATTTGAGTATCTTTTCAATTCTCGTTTGAGTATCTTTCTGAACGGCTTTCGATGCGAGTTTTTCTTAAATTTGAGAGTGTTTCCAGTGTGGGCGTGTGTTTCTTTCAAACTGAGTATCTTTCTATCGTTTGTGTATGTTTACTATTGCAATTTGAGTATCTTTTCAATTCTCGTTTGAGTATCTTTCTGAACGGCTTTCGATGCGAGTTTTTCTTGAATTTGAGAGTATTTCCAATGTGGGCGTGTGTTTCTTTCAAACTGAGTATCTTTCTATCGTTTGAGTATGTTTACTATTGCAATTTGAGTATCTTTTCAATTCTCGTTTGAGTATCTTTCTGAACGGCTTTCGATGCTAGTTTTTCTTGAATTTGAGTGTTTTTCCAGTGTGGGTGTGTGTTTCTTTCAAACTGAGTATCTTTCTATCGTTTGAGTATGTTTACTATTGCAATTTGAGTATCTTTTCAATTCTCGTTTGAGTATCTTTCTGTACGGCTTTCGATGCGAGTTTTTCTTGAATTTGAGAGTGTTTCCAATGTGGGCGTGTGTTTCTTTCAAACTGAGTATCTTTCTATCGTTTGAGTATGTTTACTATTGCAATTTGAGTATCTTTTCAATTCTCGTTTGAGTATCTTTCTGATGCGAGTTTCTATTGAATTTGAGAGTGTTTCCAGTGTGGGCGTGTGTTTCATTCAAACTGTGTATCTTTCTATCGTTTGAGTATGTTTACTATTGCAATTTGAGTATCTTTTCAATTCTCGTTTGAGTATCTTTCTGAACGGCTTTCGATGCGAGTTTTTCTTGAATTTGAGAGTGTTTCCAGTGTGGGCGTGTGTTTCTTTCAAACTGAGTATCTTTCTATCGTTTGAGTATGTTTACTATTGCAATTTGAGTATCTTTTCAATTCTCGTTTGAGTATCTTTCTGTAAGCCTTTCTGATGCGAGTTTCTATTGAATTTGAGAGTGTTTCCAGTGTGGGCGTGTGTTTCTTTCAAACTGAGTATCTTTCTATCGTTTGAGTATGTTTACTATTGCACTTTGAGTATCTTTTCAATTCTCGTTTGAGTATCTTTCTGATGCGAGTTTCTATTGAATTTGAGAGTGTTTCCAGTGTGGGCGTGTGTTTCTTTCAAACTGAGTATCTTTCTATCGTTTGGGTATGTTTACTATTGCAATTTGAGTATCTTTTCAATTCTCGTTTGAGTATCTTTCTGAACGGCTTTCGATGCCAGTTTTTCTTGAATTTGAGTGTGTTTCCAGTGTGGGCGTGTGTTTCTTTCAAACTGAGTATCTTTCTATCGTTTGAGTATGTTTACTATTGCAATTTGAGTATCTTTTCAATTCTCGTTTGAGTATCTTTCTGATGCGAGTTTCTATTGAATTTGAGAGTTTTTCCAGTGTGGGCGTGTGTTTCTTTCAAACTGAGTATCTTTCTATCGTTTGAGTATGTTTACTATTGCAATTTGAGTATCTTTTCAATTCTCGTTTGAGTATCTTTCGGAACGGCTTTCGATGCGAGTTTTTCTTGAATTTGAGAGTGTTTCCAGTGTGGGCGTGTGTTTCTTTCAAACTGAGTATCTTTCTATCGTTTGAGTATGTTTACTATTGCAATTTGAGTATCTTTTCAATTCTCGTTTGAGTATCTTTCTGAACGGCTTTCGATGCGAGTTTTTCTTGAATTTGAGAGTGTTTCCAATGTGGGCGTGTGATTCTTTCAAACTGAGTATCTTTCTATCGTTTGAGTATGTTAACTATTGCAATTTGAGTATCTTTTCAATTCTCGTTTGAGTATCTTTCTGAACGGCTTTCGATGCGAGTTTTTCTTGAATTTGAGAGTGTTTCCAATGTGGGCGTGTGATTCTTTCAAACTGAGTATCTTTCTATCGTTTGAGTATGTTTACTATTGCAATTTGAGTATCTTTTCAATTCTCGTTTGAGTATCTTTCCGTAAGGCTTTCTGATGCGAGTTTCTATTGAATTTGAGAGTGTTTCCAGTGTGGGCGTGTGTTTCTTTCAAACTGAGTATCTTTCTATCGTTTGAGTATGTTTACTATTGCACTTTGAGTATCTTTTCAATTCTCGTTTGAGTATCTTTCTGAACGGCTTTCGATGCGAGTTTTTCTTGAATTTGAGAGTGTTTCCAATGTGGGCGTGTGTTTCTTTCAAACTGAGTATCTTTCTATCGTTTGAGTATGTTTACTATTGCACTTTGAGTATCTTTTCAATTCTCGTTTGAGTATCTTTCTGTAAGGCTTTCTGATGCGAGTTTCTATTGAATTTGAGAGTGTTTCCAGTGTGGGCGTGTGTTTCTTTAAAACTGAGTATCTTTCTATCGTTTGAGTATGTTTACTATTGCACTTTGAGTACCTTTTCCATTCTCGTTTGAGTATCTTTCTGTAAGGCTTTCTGATGCGAGTTTCTATTGAATTTGAGAGTGTTTCCAGTGTGGGCGTGTGTTTCTTTCAAACTGAGTATCTTTCTATCGTTTGAGTATGTTTACTATTGCAATTTGAGTATCTTTTCAATTCTCGTTTGAGTATCTTTCTGAACGGCTTTCGATGCGAGTTTTTCTTGAATTTGAGAGTGTTTCCAATGTGGGCGTGTGTTTCTTTCAAACTGAGTATCTTTCTATCGTTTGAGTATGTTTACTATTGCACTTTGAGTATCTTTTCAATTCTCGTTTGAGTATCTTTCCGTAAGGATTTCTGATGCGAGTTTCTATTGAATTTGAGAGTGTTTCCAGTGTGGGCGTGTGTTTCTTTCAAACTGAGTATCTTTCTATCGTTTGAGTATGTTTACTATTGCACTTTGAGTATCTTTTCAATTCTCGTTTGAGTATCTTTCTGAACGGCTTTCGATGCCAGTTTTTCTTGAATTTGAGTGTGTTTCCAGTGTGGGCGTGTGTTTCTTTCAAACTGAGTATCTTTCTATCTTTTGAGTATGTTTACTATTGCAATTTGAGTATCTTTTCAATTCTCGTTTGAGTATCTTTCTGTAAGGCTTTCGATGCGAGTTTCTATTGAATTTGAGAGTGTTTCCAGTGTGGGCGTGTGTTTCTTTAAAACTGAGTATCTTTCTATCGTTTGAGTATGTTTACTATTGCACTTTGAGTACCTTTTCAATTCTCGTTTGAGTATCTTTCTGTAAGGCTTTCTGATGCGAGTTTCTATTGAATTTGAGAGTGTTTCCAGTGTGGGCGTGTGTTTCTTTCAAACTGAGTATCTTTCTATCGTTTGAGTATGTTTACTATTGCACTTTGAGTACCTTTTCAATTCTCGTTTGAGTATCTTTCTGTAAGGCTTTCTGATGCGAGTTTCTATTGAATTTGAGAGTGTTTCCAGTGTGGGCGTGTGTTTCTTTCAAACTGAGTATCTTTCTATCGTTTGAGTTTGTTTACTATTGCAATTTGAGTATCTTTTCAATTCTCGTTTGAGTATCTTTCGGAACGGCTTTCGATGCGAGTTTTTCTTGAATTTGAGAGTGTTTCCAGTGTGGGCGTGTGTTTCTTTCAAACTGAGTATCTTTCTATCGTTTGTGTATGTTTACTATTGCAATTTGAGTATCTTTCTGAACGGCTTTCGATGCGAGTTTTTCTTGAATTTGAGAGTGTTTCCAATGTGGGCGTGTGTTTCTTTCAAACTGAGTATCTTTCTATCGTTTGAGTATGTTTACTATTGCACTTTGAGTATCTTTTCAATTCTCGTTTGAGTATCTTTCTGTAAGGCTTTCTGATGCGAGTTTCTATTGAATTTGAGAGTGTTTCCAGTGTGGGCGTGTGTTTCTTTAAAACTGAGTATCTTTCTATCGTTTGAGTATGTTTACTATTGCACTTTGAGTACCTTTTCAATTCTCGTTTGAGTATCTTTCTGTAAGGCTTTCTGATGCGAGTTTCTATTGAATTTGAGAGTGTTTCCAGTGTGGGCGTGTGTTTCTTTCAAACTGAGTATCTTTCTATCGTTTGAGTATGTTTACTATTGCAATTTGAGTATCTTTTCAATTCTCGTTTGAGTATCTTTCCGAACGGCTTTCGATGCGAGTTTTTCTTGAATTTGAAAGTGTTTCCACTGTGGGCGTGTGTTTCTTTCAAACTGAGTATCTTTCTATCGTTTGAGTATGTTTACTATTGCACTTTGAGTACCTTTTCAATTCTCGTTTGAGTATTTTTCTGTAAGGCTTTCTGATGCGAGTTTCTATTGAATTTGAGAGTGTTTCTAATGTGGGCGTGTGTTTCTTTCAAACTGAGTATCTTTCTATCGTTTGAGTATGTTTACTATTGCAATTTGAGTATCTTTTCAATTCTCGTTTGAGTATCTTTCCGAACGGCTTTCGATGCGAGTTTTTCTTGAATTTGAGAGTGTTTCTAATGTGGGCGTGTGTTTCTTTCAAACTGAGTATCTTTCTATCGTTTGAGTATGTTTACTATTGTACTTTGAGTATCTTTTCAATTCTCGTTTCAGTATCTTTCTGTAAGGCTTTCTGATGCGAGTTTCTATTGAATTTGAGAGTGTTTCCAGTGTGGGCGTGTGTTTCTTTCAAACTGAGTATCTTTCTATCGTTTGAGTATGTTTACCATTGCACTTTGAGTATCTTTTCAATTCTCGTTTGAGTATCTTTCCGAACGGCTTTCGATGCGAGTTTTTCTTGAATTTGAGAGTGTTTCCAGTGTGGGCGTGTGTTTCTTTCAAACTGAGTATCTTTCTATCGTTTGAGTATGTTTACTATTGCAATTTGAGTATCTTTTCAATTCTCGTTTGAGTATCTTTCTGAACGGCTTTCGATGCGAGTTTTTCTTGAATTTGAGAGTGTTTCCAATGTGGGCGTGTGTTTCTTTCAAACTGAGTATCTTTCTATCGTTTGAGTATGTTTACTATTGCAATTTGAGTATCTTTTCAATTCTCGTTTGAGTATCTTTCTATAAGGCTTTCGATGCGAGTTTCTATTGAATTTGAGAGTGTTTCCAGTGTGGGCGTGTGTTTCTTTCAAACTGAGTATCTTTCTATCGTTTGAGTATGTTTACTATTGCAATTTGAGTATCTTTTCAATTCTCGTTTGAGTATCTTTCCGAACGGCTTTCGATGCGAGTTTTTCTTGAATTTGAAAGTGTTTCCACTGTGGGCGTGTGTTTCTTTCAAACTGAGTATCTTTCTATCGTTTGAGTATGTTTACTATTGCACTTTGAGTACCTTTTCAATTCTCGTTTGAGTATCTTTCTGTAAGGCTTTCTGATGCGAGTTTCTATTGAATTTGAGAGTGTTTCTAATGTGGGCGTGTGTTTCTTTCAAACTGAGTATCTTTCTATCGTTTGAGTATGTTTACTATTGCAATTTGAGTATCTTTTCAATTCTCGTTTGAGTATCTTTCCGAACGGCTTTCGATGCGAGTTTTTCTTGAATTTGAGAGTGTTTCTAATGTGGGCGTGTGTTTCTTTCAAACTGAGTATCTTTCTATCGTTTGAGTATGTTTACTATTGGACTTTGAGTATCTTTTCAATTGTCGTTTCAGTATCTTTCTGTAAGGCTTTCTGATGCGAGTTTCTATTGAATTTGAGAGTGTTTCCAGTGTGGGCGTGTGTTTCTTTCAAACTGAGTATCTTTCTATCGTTTGAGTATGTTTACCATTGCACTTTGAGTATCTTTTCAATTCTCGTTTGAGTATCTTTCCGAACGGCTTTCGATGCGAGTTTTTCTTGAATTTGAGAGTGTTTCTAGTGTGGGCGTGTGTTTCTTTCAAACTGAGTATCTTTCTATCGTTTGAGTATGTTTACTATTGCAATTTGAGTATCTTTTCAATTTTCGTTTGAGTATCTTTCTGAACGGCTTTCGATGCGAGTTTTTCTTGAATTTGAGAGTGTTTCCAATGTGGGCGTGTGTTTCTTTCAAACTGAGTATCTTTCTATCGTTTGAGTATGTTTACTATTGCACTTTGAGTATCTTTTCAATTCTCGTTTAAGTATCTTTCTGTAAGGCTTTCTGATGCGAGTTTCTATTGAATTTGAGAGTGTTTCCAGTGTGGGCGTGTGTTTCTTTCAAACTGAGTATCTTTCTATCGTTTGAGTATGTTTACTATTGCACTTTGAGTATCTTTTCAATTCTCGTTTGAGTATCTTTCTATAAGGCTTTCGATGCGAGTTTCTATTGAATTTGAGAGTGTTTCCAGTGTGGGCGTGTGTTTCTTTCAAACTGAGTATCTTTCTATCGTTTGAGTATGTTTACTATTGCAATTTGAGTATCTTTTCAATTCTCGTTTGAGTATCTTTCCGAACGGCTTTCGATGCGAGTTTTTCTTGAATTTGAAAGTGTTTCCACTGTGGGCGTGTGTTTCTTTCAAACTGAGTATCTTTCTATCGTTTGAGTATGTTTACTATTGCACTTTGAGTATCTTTTCAATTCTCGTTTGAGTATCTTTCTGTAAGGCTTTCTGATGCGAGTTTCTATTGAATTTGAGAGTGTTTCTAATGTGGGCGTGTGTTTCTTTCAAACTGAGTATCTTTCTATCGTTTGAGTATGTTTACTATTGCAATTTGAGTATCTTTTCAATTCTCGTTTGAGTATCTTTCCGAACGGCTTTCGATGCGAGTTTTTCTTGAATTTGAGAGTGTTTCTAATGTGGGCGTGTGTTTCTTTCAAACTGAGTATCTTTCTATCGTTTGAGTATGTTTACTATTGTACTTTGAGTATCTTTTCAATTCTCGTTTCAGTATCTTTCTGTAAGGCTTTCTGATGAGAGTTTCTATTGAATTTGAGAGTGTTTCCAGTGTGGGCGTGTGTTTCTTTCAAACTGAGTATCTTTCTATCGTTTGAGTATGTTTACCATTGCACTTTGAGTATCTTTTCAATTCTCGTTTGAGTATCTTTCCGAACGGCTTTCGATGCGAGTTTTTCTTGAATTTGAGAGTGTTTCCAGTGTGGGCGTGTGTTTCTTTCAAACTGAGTATCTTTCTATCGTTTGAGTATGTTTACTATTGCAATTTGAGTATCTTTTCAATTTTCGTTTGAGTATCTTTCTGAACGGCTTTCGATGCGAGTTTTTCTTGAATTTGAGAGTGTTTCCAATGTGGGCGTGTGTTTCTTTCAAACTGAGTATCTTTCTATCGTTTGAGTATGTTTACTATTGCACTTTGAGTATCTTTTCAATTCTCGTTTAAGTATCTTTCTGTAAGGCTTTCTGATGCGAGTTTCTATTGAATTTGAGAGTGTTTCCAGTGTGGGCGTGTGTTTCTTTCAAACTGAGTATCTTTCTATCGTTTGAGTATGTTTACTATTGCACTTTGAGTATCTTTTCAATTCTCGTTTGAGTATCTTTCTGAACGGCTTTCGATGCGAGTTTCTATTGAATTTGAGAGTGTTTCTAGTGTGGGCGTGTGTTTCTTTCAAACTGAGTATCTTTCTATCGTTTGAGTATGTTTACTATTGCAATTTGAGTATCTTTTCAATTCTCGTTTGAGTATCTTTCCGAACGGCTTTCGATGCGAGTTTTTCTTGAATTTGAAAGTGTTTCCACTGTGGGCGTGTGTTTCTTTCAAACTGAGTATCTTTCTATCGTTTGAGTATGTTTACTATTGCAATTTGAGTATCTTTTCAATTCTCGTTTGAGTATCTTTCTGTAAGGCTTTCTGATGCGAGTTTCTATTGAATTTGAGAGTGTTTCCAGTGTGGGCGTGTGTTTCTTTCAAACTGAGTATCTTTCTATCGTTTGAGTATGTTTACTATTGCAATTTGAGTATCTTTTCAATTCTCGTTTGAGTATCTTTCTGAACGGCTTTCGATGCGAGTTTTTCTTGAATTTGAGAGTGTTTCCAGTGTGGGCGTGTGTTTCTTTCAAACTGAGTATCTTTCTATCGTTTGAGTATGTTTACTATTGCAATTTGAGTATCTTTTCAATTCTCGTTTGAGTATCTTTCTGAACGGTTTTCGATGCGAGTTTTTCTTGAATTTGAGAGTGTTTCCAACGTGGGCGTGTGTTTCTTTCAAACTGAGTATCTTTCTATCGTTTGAGTATGTTTACTATTGCACTTTGAGTATCTTTTCAATTCTCGTTTGAGTATCTTTCCGTAAGGCTTTCTGATGCGAGTTTCTATTGAATTTTAGAGTGTTTCCAGTGTGGGCGTGTGTTTCTTTCAAACTGAGTATCTTTCTATCGTTTGAGTATGTTTACTATTGCACTTTGAGTATCTTTTCAATTCTCGTTTGAGTATCTTTCTGAACGGCTTTCGATGCCAGTTTTTCTTGAATTTGAGTGTGTTTCCAGTGTGGGCGTGTGTTTCTTTCAAACTGAGTATCTTTCTATCTTTTGAGTATGTTTACTATTGCAATTTGAGTATCTTTTCAATTCTCGTTTGAGTATCTTTCTGTAAGGCTTTCGATGCGAGTTTCTATTGAATTTGAGAGTGTTTCCAGTGTGGGCGTGTGTTTCTTTAAAACTGAGTATCTTTCTATCGTTTGAGTATGTTTACTATTGCACTTTGAGTACCTTTTCAATTCTCGTTTGAGTATCTTTCTGTAAGGCTTTCTGATGCGAGTTTCTATTGAATTTGAGAGTGTTTCCAGTGTGGGCGTGTGTTTCTTTCAAACTGAGTATCTTTCTATCGTTTGAGTATGTTTACTATTGCACTTTGAGTACCTTTTCAATTCTCGTTTGAGTATCTTTCTGTAAGGCTTTCTGATGCGAGTTTCTATTGAATTTGAGAGTGTTTCCAGTGTGGGCGTGTGTTTCTTTCAAACTGAGTATCTTTCTATCGTTTGAGTATGTTTACTATTGCAATTTGAGTATCTTTTCAATTCTCGTTTGAGTATCTTTCTGAACGGCTTTCGATGCGAGTTTTTCTTGAATTTGAGAGTGTTTCCAATGTGGGCGTGTGTTTCTTTCAAAATGAGTATCTTTCTATCGTTTGAGTATGTTTACTATTGCACTTTGAGTATCTTTTCAATTCTCGTTTGAGTATCTTTCTGATGCGAGTTTCTATTGAATTTGAGAGTGTTTCCAGTGTGGGCGTGTGTTTCATTCAAACTGTGTATCTTTCTATCGTTTGAGTATGTTTACTATTGCAATTTGAGTATCTTTTCAATTCTCGTTTGAGTATCTTTCTGAACGGCTTTCGATGCCAGTTTTTCTTGAATTTGAGTGTGTTTCCAGTGTGGGCGTGTGTTTCTTTCAAACTGAGTATCTTTCTATCTTTTGAGTATGTTTACTATTGCAATTTGAGTATCTTTTCAATTCTCGTTTGAGTATCTTTCTGTAAGGCTTTCGATGCGAGTTTCTATTGAATTTGAGAGTGTTTCCAGTGTGGGCGTGTGTTTCTTTCAAACTGAGTATCTTTCTATCGTTTGAGTATGTTTACTATTGCAATTTGAGTATCTTTTCAATTCTCGTTTGAGTATCTTTCTGAACGGCTTTCGATGCGAGTTTTTCTTGAATTTGAGAGTGTTTCCAATGTGGGCGTGTGATTCTTTCAAACTGAGTATCTTTCTATCGTTTGAGTATGTTTACTATTGCAATTTGAGTATCTTTTCAATTCTCGTTTGAGTATCTTTCTGAACGGCTTTCGATGCGAGTTTTTCTTGAATTTGAGAGTGTTTCCAATGTGGGCGTGTGATTCTTTCAAACTGAGTATCTTTCTATCGTTTGAGTATGTTTACTATTGCAATTTGAGTATCTTTTCAATTCTCGTTTGAGTATCTTTCCGTAAGGCTTTCTGATGCGAGTTTCTATTGAATTTGAGAGTGTTTCCAGTGTGGGCGTGTGTTTCTTTCAAACTGAGTATCTTTCTATCGTTTGAGTATGTTTACTATTGCACTTTGAGTATCTTTTCAATTCTCGTTTGAGTATCTTTCTGAACGGCTTTCGATGCGAGTTTTTCTTGAATTTGAGAGTGTTTCCAATGTGGGCGTGTGTTTCTTTCAAACTGAGTATCTTTCTATCGTTTGAGTATGTTTACTATTGCACTTTGAGTATCTTTTCAATTCTCGTTTGAGTATCTTTCTGTAAGGCTTTCTGATGCGAGTTTCTATTGAATTTGAGAGTGTTTCCAGTGTGGGCGTGTGTTTCTTTAAAACTGAGTATCTTTCTATCGTTTGAGTATGTTTACTATTGCACTTTGAGTACCTTTTCAATTCTCGTTTGAGTATCTTTCTGTAAGGCTTTCTGATGCGAGTTTCTATTGAATTTGAGAGTGTTTCCAGTGTGGGCGTGTGTTTCTTTCAAACTGAGTATCTTTCTATCGTTTGAGTATGTTTACTATTGCAATTTGAGTATCTTTTCAATTCTCGTTTGAGTATCTTTCTGAACGGCTTTCGATGCGAGTTTTTCTTGAATTTGAGAGTGTTTCCAATGTGGGCGTGTGTTTCTTTCAAACTGAGTATCTTTCTATCGTTTGAGTATGTTTACTATTGCACTTTGAGTATCTTTTCAATTCTCGTTTGAGTATCTTTCCGTAAGGCTTTCTGATGCGAGTTTCTATTGAATTTGAGAGTGTTTCCAGTGTGGGCGTGTGTTTCTTTCAAACTGAGTATCTTTCTATCTTTTGAGTATGTTTACTATTGCAATTTGAGTATCTTTTCAATTCTCGTTTGAGTATCTTTCTGTAAGGCTTTCGATGCGAGTTTCTATTGAATTTGAGAGTGTTTCCAGTGTGGGCGTGTGTTTCTTTAAAACTGAGTATCTTTCTATCGTTTGAGTATGTTTACTATTGCACTTTGAGTACCTTTTCAATTCTCGTTTGAGTATCTTTCTGTAAGGCTTTCTGATGCGAGTTTCTATTGAATTTGAGAGTGTTTCCAGTGTGGGCGTGTGTTTCTTTCAAACTGAGTATCTTTCTATCGTTTGAGTATGTTTACTATTGCACTTTGAGTACCTTTTCAATTCTCGTTTGAGTATCTTTCTGTAAGGCTTTCTGATGCGAGTTTCTATTGAATTTGAGAGTGTTTCCAGTGTGGGCGTGTGTTTCTTTCAAACTGAGTATCTTTCTATCGTTTGAGTATGTTTACTATTGCAATTTGAGTATCTTTTCAATTCTCGTTTGAGTATCTTTCTGAACGGCTTTCGATGCGAGTTTTTCTTGAATTTGAGAGTGTTTCCAATGTGGGCGTGTGTTTCTTTCAAAATGAGTATCTTTCTATCGTTTGAGTATGTTTACTATTGCAATTTGAGTATCTTTTCAATTCTCGTTTGAGTATCTTTCTGATGCGAGTTTCTATTGAATTTGAGAGTGTTTCCAGTGTGGGCGTGTGTTTCATTCAAACTGTGTATCTTTCTATCGTTTGAGTATGTTTACTATTGCAATTTGAGTATCTTTTCAATTCTCGTTTGAGTATCTTTCTGAACGGCTTTCGATGCCAGTTTTTCTTGAATTTGAGTGTGTTTCCAGTGTGGGCGTGTGTTTCTTTCAAACTGAGTATCTTTCTATCTTTTGAGTATGTTTACTATTGCAATTTGAGTATCTTTTCAATTCTCGTTTGAGTATCTTTCTGTAAGGCTTTCGATGCGAGTTTCTATTGAATTTGAGAGTGTTTCCAGTGTGGGCGTGTGTTTCTTTCAAACTGAGTATCTTTCTATCGTTTGAGTATGTTTACTATTGCAATTTGAGTATCTTTTCAATTCTCGTTTGAGTATCTTTCTGAACGGCTTTCGATGCGAGTTTTTCTTGAATTTGAGAGTGTTTCCAATGTGGGCGTGTGATTCTTTCAAACTGAGTATCTTTCTATCGTTTGAGTATGTTTACTATTGCAATTTGAGTATCTTTTCAATTCTCGTTTGAGTATCTTTCTGAACGGCTTTCGATGCGAGTTTTTCTTGAATTTGAGAGTGTTTCCAATGTGGGCGTGTGATTCTTTCAAACTGAGTATCTTTCTATCGTTTGAGTATGTTTACTATTGCAATTTGAGTATCTTTTCAATTCTCGTTTGAGTATCTTTCCGTAAGGCTTTCTGATGCGAGTTTCTATTGAATTTGAGAGTGTTTCCAGTGTGGGCGTGTGTTTCTTTCAAACTGAGTATCTTTCTATCGTTTGAGTATGTTTACTATTGCACTTTGAGTATCTTTTCAATTCTCGTTTGAGTATCTTTCTGAACGGCTTTCGATGCGAGTTTTTCTTGAATTTGAGAGTGTTTCCAATGTGGGCGTGTGTTTCTTTCAAACTGAGTATCTTTCTATCGTTTGAGTATGTTTACTATTGCAATTTGAGTATCTTTTCAATTCTCGTTTGAGTATCTTTCTGAACGGCTTTCGATGCGAGTTTTTCTTGAATTTGAGAGTGTTTCCAATGTGGGCGTGTGTTTCTTTCAAACTGAGTATCTTTCTATCGTTTGAGTATGTTTACTATTGCACTTTGAGTATCTTTTCAATTCTCGTTTAAGTATCTTTCTGTAAGGCTTTCTGATGCGAGTTTCTATTGAATTTGAGAGTGTTTCCAGTGTGGGCGTGTGTTTCTTTCAAACTGAGTATCTTTCTATCGTTTGAGTATGTTTACTATTGCACTTTGAGTATCTTTTCAATTCTCGTTTGAGTATCTTTCTGAACGGCTTTCGATGCGAGTTTCTATTGAATTTGAGAGTGTTTCTAGTGTGGGCGTGTGTTTCTTTCAAACTGAGTATCTTTCTATCGTTTGAGTATGTTTACTATTGCAATTTGAGTATCTTTTCAATTCTCGTTTGAGTATCTTTCCGAACGGCTTTCGATGCGAGTTTTTCTTGAATTTGAAAGTGTTTCCACTGTGGGCGTGTGTTTCTTTCAAACTGAGTATCTTTCTATCGTTTGAGTATGTTTACTATTGCAATTTGAGTATCTTTTCAATTCTCGTTTGAGTATCTTTCTGTAAGGCTTTCTGATGCGAGTTTCTATTGAATTTGAGAGTGTTTCCAGTGTGGGCGTGTGTTTCTTTCAAACTGAGTATCTTTCTATCGTTTGAGTATGTTTACTATTGCAATTTGAGTATCTTTTCAATTCTCGTTTGAGTATCTTTCTGAACGGCTTTCGATGCGAGTTTTTCTTGAATTTGAGAGTGTTTCCAGTGTGGGCGTGTGTTTCTTTCAAACTGAGTATCTTTCTATCGTTTGAGTATGTTTACTATTGCAATTTGAGTATCTTTTCAATTCTCGTTTGAGTATCTTTCTGAACGGTTTTCGATGCGAGTTTTTCTTGAATTTGAGAGTGTTTCCAACGTGGGCGTGTGTTTCTTTCAAACTGAGTATCTTTCTATCGTTTGAGTATGTTTACTATTGCACTTTGAGTATCTTTTCAATTCTCGTTTGAGTATCTTTCCGTAAGGCTTTCTGATGCGAGTTTCTATTGAATTTGAGAGTGTTTCCAGTGTGGGCGTGTGTTTCTTTCAAACTGAGTATCTTTCTATCGTTTGAGTATGTTTACTATTGCACTTTGAGTATCTTTTCAATTCTCGTTTGAGTATCTTTCTGAACGGCTTTCGATGCCAGTTTTTCTTGAATTTGAGTGTGTTTCCAGTGTGGGCGTGTGTTTCTTTCAAACTGAGTATCTTTCTATCTTTTGAGTATGTTTACTATTGCAATTTGAGTATCTTTTCAATTCTCGTTTGAGTATCTTTCTGTAAGGCTTTCGATGCGAGTTTCTATTGAATTTGAGAGTGTTTCCAGTGTGGGCGTGTGTTTCTTTAAAACTGAGTATCTTTCTATCGTTTGAGTATGTTTACTATTGCACTTTGAGTACCTTTTCAATTCTCGTTTGAGTATCTTTCTGTAAGGCTTTCTGATGCGAGTTTCTATTGAATTTGAGAGTGTTTCCAGTGTGGGCGTGTGATTCTTTCAAACTGAGTATCTTTCTATCGTTTGAGTATGTTTACTATTGCACTTTGAGTACCTTTTCAATTCTCGTTTGAGTATCTTTCTGTAAGGCTTTCTGATGCGAGTTTCTATTGAATTTGAGAGTGTTTCCAGTGTGGGCGTGTGTTTCTTTCAAACTGAGTATCTTTCTATCGTTTGAGTATGTTTACTATTGCACTTTGAGTATCTTTTCAATTCTCGTTTGAGTATCTTTCCGTAAGGCTTTCTGATGCGAGTTTCTATTGAATTTGAGAGTGTTTCCAGTGTGGGCGTGTGTTTCTTTCAAACTGAGTATCTTTCTATCGTTTGAGTATGTTTACTATTGCACTTTGAGTATCTTTTCAATTCTCGTTTGAGTATCTTTCTGAACGGCTTTCGATGCCAGTTTTTCTTGAATTTGAGTGTGTTTCCAGTGTGGGCGTGTGTTTCTTTCAAACTGAGTATCTTTCTATCTTTTGAGTATGTTTACTATTGCAATTTGAGTATCTTTTCAATTCTCGTTTGAGTATCTTTCTGTAAGGCTTTCGATGCGAGTTTCTATTGAATTTGAGAGTGTTTCCAGTGTGGGCGTGTGTTTCTTTCAAACTGAGTATCTTTCTATCGTTTGAGTATGTTTACTATTGCAATTTGAGTATCTTTTCAATTCTCGTTTGAGTATCTTTCTGAACGGCTTTCGATGCGAGTTTTTCTTGAATTTGAGAGTGTTTCCAATGTGGGCGTGTGATTCTTTCAAACTGAGTATCTTTCTATCGTTTGAGTATGTTTACTATTGCACTTTGAGTACCTTTTCAATTCTCGTTTGAGTATCTTTCTGTAAGGCTTTCTGATGCGAGTTTCTATTGAATTTGAGAGTGTTTCCAGTGTGGGCGTGTGTTTCTTTCAAACTGAGTATCTTTCTATCGTTTGAGTATGTTTACTATTGCAATTTGAGTATCTTTTCAATTCTCGTTTGAGTATCTTTCTGAACGGCTTTCGATGCGAGTTTTTCTTGAATTTGAGAGTGTTTCCAATGTGGGCGTGTGTTTCTTTCAAAATGAGTATCTTTCTATCGTTTGAGTATGTTTACTATTGCACTTTGAGTATCTTTTCAATTCTCGTTTGAGTATCTTTCTGATGCGAGTTTCTATTGAATTTGAGAGTGTTTCCAGTGTGGGCGTGTGTTTCATTCAAACTGTGTATCTTTCTATCGTTTGAGTATGTTTACTATTGCAATTTGAGTATCTTTTCAATTCTCGTTTGAGTATCTTTCTGAACGGCTTTCGATGCCAGTTTTTCTTGAATTTGAGTGTGTTTCCAGTGTGGGCGTGTGTTTCTTTCAAACTGAGTATCTTTCTATCTTTTGAGTATGTTTACTATTGCAATTTGAGTATCTTTTCAATTCTCGTTTGAGTATCTTTCTGTAAGGCTTTCGATGCGAGTTTCTATTGAATTTGAGAGTGTTTCCAGTGTGGGCGTGTGTTTCTTTCAAACTGAGTATCTTTCTATCGTTTGAGTATGTTTACTATTGCAATTTGAGTATCTTTTCAATTCTCGTTTGAGTATCTTTCTGAACGGCTTTCGATGCGAGTTTTTCTTGAATTTGAGAGTGTTTCCAATGTGGGCGTGTGATTCTTTCAAACTGAGTATCTTTCTATCGTTTGAGTATGTTTACTATTGCAATTTGAGTATCTTTTCAATTCTCGTTTGAGTATCTTTCTGAACGGCTTTCGATGCGAGTTTTTCTTGAATTTGAGAGTGTTTCCAATGTGGGCGTGTGATTCTTTCAAACTGAGTATCTTTCTATCGTTTGAGTATGTTTACAATTGCAATTTGAGTATCTTTTCAATTCTCGTTTGAGTATCTTTCCGTAAGGCTTTCTGATGCGAGTTTCTATTGAATTTGAGAGTGTTTCCAGTGTGGGCGTGTGTTTCTTTCAAACTGAGTATCTTTCTATCGTTTGAGTATGTTTACTATTGCACTTTGAGTATCTTTTCAATTCTCGTTTGAGTATCTTTCTGAACGGCTTTCGATGCGAGTTTTTCTTGAATTTGAGAGTGTTTCCAATGTGGGCGTGTGTTTCTTTCAAACTGAGTATCTTTCTATCGTTTGAGTATGTTTACTATTGCACTTTGAGTATCTTTTCAATTCTCGTTTGAGTATCTTTCTGTAAGGCTTTCTGATGCGAGTTTCTATTGAATTTGAGAGTGTTTCCAGTGTGGGCGTGTGTTTCTTTAAAACTGAGTATCTTTCTATCGTTTGAGTATGTTTACTATTGCACTTTGAGTACCTTTTCAATTCTCGTTTGAGTATCTTTCTGTAAGGCTTTCTGATGCGAGTTTCTATTGAATTTGAGAGTGTTTCCAGTGTGGGCGTGTGTTTCTTTCAAACTGAGTATCTTTCTATCGTTTGAGTATGTTTACTATTGCAATTTGAGTATCTTTTCAATTCTCGTTTGAGTATCTTTCTGAACGGCTTTCGATGCGAGTTTTTCTTGAATTTGAGAGTGTTTCCAATGTGGGCGTGTGTTTCTTTCAAACTGAGTATCTTTCTATCGTTTGAGTATGTTTACTATTGCACTTTGAGTATCTTTTCAATTCTCGTTTGAGTATCTTTCCGTAAGGCTTTCTGATGCGAGTTTCTATTGAATTTGAGAGTGTTTCCAGTGTGGGCGTGTGTTTCTTTCAAACTGAGTATCTTTCTATCCTTTGAGTATGTTTACTATTGCACTTTGAGTATCTTTTCAATTCTCGTTTGAGTATCTTTCTGAACGGCTTTCGATGCCAGTTTTTCTTGAATTTGAGTGTGTTTCCAGTGTGGGCGTGTGTTTCTTTCAAACTGAGTATCTTTCTATCTTTTGAGTATGTTTACTATTGCAATTTGAGTATCTTTTCAATTCTCGTTTGAGTATCTTTCTGTAAGGCTTTCGATGCGAGTTTCTATTGAATTTGAGAGTGTTTCCAGTGTGGGCGTGTGTTTCTTTAAAACTGAGTATCTTTCTATCGTTTGAGTATGTTTACTATTGCACTTTGAGTACCTTTTCAATTCTCGTTTGAGTATCTTTCTGTAAGGCTTTCTGATGCGAGTTTCTATTGAATTTGAGAGTGTTTCCAGTGTGGGCGTGTGTTTCTTTCAAACTGAGTATCTTTCTATCGTTTGAGTATGTTTACTATTGCACTTTGAGTACCTTTTCAATTCTCGTTTGAGTATCTTTCTGTAAGGCTTTCTGATGCGAGTTTCTATTGAATTTGAGAGTGTTTCCAGTGTGGGCGTGTGTTTCTTTCAAACTGAGTATCTTTCTATCGTTTGAGTATGTTTACTATTGCAATTTGAGTATCTTTTCAATTCTCGTTTGAGTATCTTTCTGAACGGCTTTCGATGCGAGTTTTTCTTGAATTTGAGAGTGTTTCCAATGTGGGCGTGTGTTTCTTTCAAAATGAGTATCTTTCTATCGTTTGAGTATGTTTACTATTGCACTTTGAGTATCTTTTCAATTCTCGTTTGAGTATCTTTCTGATGCGAGTTTCTATTGAATTTGAGAGTGTTTCCAGTGTGGGCGTGTGTTTCATTCAAACTGTGTATCTTTCTATCGTTTGAGTATGTTTACTATTGCAATTTGAGTATCTTTTCAATTCTCGTTTGAGTATCTTTCTGAACGGCTTTCGATGCCAGTTTTTCTTGAATTTGAGTGTGTTTCCAGTGTGGGCGTGTGTTTCTTTCAAACTGAGTATCTTTCTATCTTTTGAGTATGTTTACTATTGCAATTTGAGTATCTTTTCAATTCTCGTTTGAGTATCTTTCTGTAAGGCTTTCGATGCGAGTTTCTATTGAATTTGAGAGTGTTTCCAGTGTGGGCGTGTGTTTCTTTCAAACTGAGTATCTTTCTATCGTTTGAGTTTGTTTACTATTGCAATTTGAGTATCTTTTCAATTCTCGTTTGAGTATCTTTCGGAACGGCTTTCGATGCGAGTTTTTCTTGAATTTGAGAGTGTTTCCAGTGTGGGCGTGTGTTTCTTTCAAACTGAGTATCTTTCTATCGTTTGTGTATGTTTACTATTGCAATTTGAGTATCTTTCTGAACGGCTTTCGATGCGAGTTTTTCTTGAATTTGAGAGTGTTTCCAATGTGGGCGTGTGTTTCTTTCAAACTGAGTATCTTTCTATCGTTTGAGTATGTTTACTATTGCACTTTGAGTATCTTTTCAATTCTCGTTTGAGTATCTTTCTGTAAGGCTTTCTGATGCGAGTTTCTATTGAATTTGAGAGTGTTTCTAGTGTGGGCGTGTGTTTCTTTCAAACTGAGTATCTTTCTATTGTTTGAGTATGTTTACTATTGCAATTTGAGTATCTTTTCAATTCTCGTTTGAGTATCTTTCCGAACGGCTTTCGATGCGAGTTTTTCTTGAATTTGAGAGTGTTTCCGATGTGGGCGTGTGTTTCTTTCAAACTGCGTATCTTTCTATCGTTTGAGTATGTTTACTATTGCACTTTGAGTACCTTTTCAATTCTCGTTTGAGTATCTTTCTGTAAGGCTTTCTGATGCGAGTTTCTATTGAATTTGAGAGTGTTTCCAGTGTGGGCGTGTGTTTCTTTCAAACTGAGTATCTTTCTATCGTTTGAGTATGTTTACTATTGCACTTTGAGTATCTTTTCAATTCTCGTTTGAGTATCTTTCTGTAAGGCTTTCTGATGCGAGTTTCTATTGAATTTGAGAGGGTTTCTAGTGTGGGCGTGTGTTTCTTTCAAAATGAGTATCTTTCTATCGTTTGAGTATGTTTACTATTGCACTTTGAGTATCTTTTCAATTCTCGTTTGAGTATCTTTCTGATGCGAGTTTCTATTGAATTTGAGAGTGTTTCCAGTGTGGGCGTGTGTTTCATTCAAACTGTGTATCTTTCTATCGTTTGAGTATGTTTACTATTGCAATTTGAGTATCTTTTCAATTCTCGTTTGAGTATCTTTCTGAACGGCTTTCGATGCCAGTTTTTCTTGAATTTGAGTGTGTTTCCAGTGTGGGCGTGTGTTTCTTTCAAACTGAGTATCTTTCTATCTTTTGAGTATGTTTACTATTGCAATTTGAGTATCTTTTCAATTCTCGTTTGAGTATCTTTCTGTAAGGCTTTCGATGCGAGTTTCTATTGAATTTGAGAGTGTTTCCAGTGTGGGCGTGTGTTTCTTTCAAACTGAGTATCTTTCTATCGTTTGAGTATGTTTACTATTGCAATTTGAGTATCTTTTCAATTCTCGTTTGAGTATCTTTCGGAACGGCTTTCGATGCGAGTTTTTCTTGAATTTGAGAGTGTTTCCAGTGTGGGCGTGTGTTTCTTTCAAACTGAGTATCTTTCTATCGTTTGTGTATGTTTACTATTGCAATTTGAGTATCTTTCTGAACGGCTTTCGATGCGAGTTTTTCTTGAATTTGAGAGTGTTTCCAATGTGGGCGTGTGTTTCTTTCAAACTGAGTATCTTTCTATCGTTTGAGTATGTTTACTATTGCACTTTGAGTATCTTTTCAATTCTCGTTTGAGTATCTTTCTGTAAGGCTTTCTGATGCGAGTTTCTATTGAATTTGAGAGTGTTTCTAGTGTGGGCGTGTGTTTCTTTCAAACTGAGTATCTTTCTATCGTTTGAGTATGTTTACTATTGCAATTTGAGTATCTTTTCAATTCTCGTTTGAGTATCTTTCCGAATGTCTTTCGATGCGAGTTTTTCTTGAATTTGAGAGTGTTTCCGATGTGGGCGTGTGTTTCTTTCAAACTGAGTATCTTTCTATCGTTTGAGTATGTTTACTATTGCACTTTGAGTACCTTTTCAATTCTCGTTTGAGTATCTTTCTGTAAGGCTTTCTGATGCGAGTTTCTATTGACTTTGAGAGTGTTTCCAGTGTGGGTGTGTGTTTCTTTCAAACTGAGTATCTTTCTATCGTTTAAGTATGTTTACTATTGCACTTTGAGTATCTTTTCAATTCTCGTTTGAGTATCTTTCTGAACGGCTTTCGATGCGAGTTTTTCTTGAATTTGAGAGTGTTTCCAGTGTGGGCGTGTGTTTCTTTCAAACTGAGTATCTTTCTATCGTTTGAGTATGTTTACTATTGCAATTTGAGTATCTTTTCAATTCTCGTTTGAGTATCTTTCTGAACGGCTTTCGATGCGAGTTTTTCTTGAATTTGAGAGTGTTTCCAATGTGGGCGTGTGTTTCTTTCAAACTGAGTATCTTTCTATCGTTTGAGTATGTTTACTATTGCACTTTGAGTATCTTTTCAATTCTCGTTTGAGTATCTTTCTATAAGGCTTTCGATGCGAGTTTCTATTGAATTTGAGAGTGTTTCCAGTGTGGGCGTGTGTTTCTTTCAAACTGAGTATCTTTCTATCGTTTGAGTATGTTTACTATTGCAATTTGAGTATCTTTTCAATTCTCGTTTGAGTATCTTTCCGAACGGCTTTCGATGCGAGTTTTTCTTGAATTTGAAAGTGTTTCCACTGTGGGCGTGTGTTTCTTTCAAACTGAGTATCTTTCTATCGTTTGAGTATGTTTACTATTGCACTTTGAGTACCTTTTCAATTCTCGTTTGAGTATCTTTCTGTAAGGCTTTCTGATGCGAGTTTCTATTGAATTTGAGAGTGTTTCTAATGTGGGCGTGTGTTTCTTTCAAACTGAGTATCTTTCTATCGTTTGAGTATGTTTACTATTGCAATTTGAGTATCTTTTCAATTCTCGTTTGAGTATCTTTCCGAACGGCTTTCGATGCGAGTTTTTCTTGAATTTGAGAGTGTTTCTAATGTGGGCGTGTGTTTCTTTCAAACTGAGTATCTTTCTATCGTTTGAGTATGTTTACTATTGTACTTTGAGTATCTTTTCAATTCTCGTTTCAGTATCTTTCTGTAAGGCTTTCTGATGCGAGTTTCTATTGAATTTGAGAGTGTTTCCAGTGTGGGCGTGTGTTTCTTTCAAACTGAGTATCTTTCTATCGTTTGAGTATGTTTACCATTGCACTTTGAGTATCTTTTCAATTCTCGTTTGAGTATCTTTCCGAACGGCTTTCGATGCGAGTTTTTCTTGAATTTGAGAGTGTTTCCAGTGTGGGCGTGTGTTTCTTTCAAACTGAGTATCTTTCTATCGTTTGAGTATGTTTACTATTGCAATTTGAGTATCTTTTCAATTCTCGTTTGAGTATCTTTCTGAACGGCTTTCGATGCGAGTTTTTCTTGAATTTGAGAGTGTTTCCAATGTGGGCGTGTGTTTCTTTCAAACTGAGTATCTTTCTATCGTTTGAGTATGTTTACTATTGCACTTTGAGTATCTTTTCAATTCTCGTTTGAGTATCTTTCTATAAGGCTTTCGATGCGAGTTTCTATTGAATTTGAGAGTGTTTCCAGTGTGGGCGTGTGTTTCTTTCAAACTGAGTATCTTTCTATCGTTTGAGTATGTTTACTATTGCAATTTGAGTATCTTTTCAATTCTCGTTTGAGTATCTTTCCGAACGGCTTTCGATGCGAGTTTTTCTTGAATTTGAAAGTGTTTCCACTGTGGGCGTGTGTTTCTTTCAAACTGAGTATCTTTCTATCGTTTGAGTATGTTTACTATTGCACTTTGAGTACCTTTTCAATTCTCGTTTGAGTATCTTTCTGTAAGGCTTTCTGATGCGAGTTTCTATTGAATTTGAGAGTGTTTCTAATGTGGGCGTGTGTTTCTTTCAAACTGAGTATCTTTCTATCGTTTGAGTATGTTTACTATTGCAATTTGAGTATCTTTTCAATTCTCGTTTGAGTATCTTTCCGAACGGCTTTCGATGCGAGTTTTTCTTGAATTTGAGAGTGTTTCTAATGTGGGCGTGTGTTTCTTTCAAACTGAGTATCTTTCTATCGTTTGAGTATGTTTACTATTGTACTTTGAGTATCTTTTCAATTCTCGTTTCAGTATCTTTCTGTAAGGCTTTCTGATGCGAGTTTCTATTGAATTTGAGAGTGTTTCCAGTGTGGGCGTGTGTTTCTTTCAAACTGAGTATCTTTCTATCGTTTGAGTATGTTTACCATTGCACTTTGAGTATCTTTTCAATTCTCGTTTGAGTATCTTTCCGAACGGCTTTCGATGCGAGTTTTTCTTGAATTTGAGAGTGTTTCCAGTGTGGGCGTGTGTTTCTTTCAAACTGAGTATCTTTCTATCGTTTGAGTATGTTTACTATTGCAATTTGAGTATCTTTTCAATTTTCGTTTGAGTATCTTTCTGAACGGCTTTCGATGCTAGTTTTTCTTGAATTTGAGAGTGTTTCCAATGTGGGCGTGTGTTTCTTTCAAACTGAGTATCTTTCTATCGTTTGAGTATGTTTACTATTGCACTTTGAGTATCTTTTCAATTCTCGTTTAAGTATCTTTCTGTAAGGCTTTCTGATGCGAGTTTCTATTGAATTTGAGAGTGTTTCCAGTGTGGGCGTGTGTTTCTTTCAAACTGAGTATCTTTCTATCGTTTGAGTATGTTTACTATTGCACTTTGAGTATCTTTTCAATTCTCGTTTGAGTATCTTTCTGAACGGCTTTCGATGCGAGTTTCTATTGAATTTGAGAGTGTTTCTAGTGTGGGCGTGTGTTTCTTTCAAACTGAGTATCTTTCTATCGTTTGAGTATGTTTACTATTGCAATTTGAGTATCTTTTCAATTCTCGTTTGAGTATCTTTCCGAACGGCTTTCGATGCGAGTTTTTCTTGAATTTGAAAGTGTTTCCACTGTGGGCGTGTGTTTCTTTCAAACTGAGTATCTTTCTATCGTTTGAGTATGTTTACTATTGCACTTTGAGTACCTTTTCAATTCTCGTTTGAGTATCTTTCTGTAAGGCTTTCTGATGCGAGTTTCTATTGAATTTGAGAGTGTTTCCAGTGTGGGCGTGTGTTTCTTTCAAACTGAGTATCTTTCTATCGTTTGAGTATGTTTACTATTGCAATTTGAGTATCTTTTCAATTCTCGTTTGAGTATCTTTCTGAACGGCTTTCGATGCGAGTTTTTCTTGAATTTGAGAGTGTTTCCAGTGTGGGCGTGTGTTTCTTTCAAACTGAGTATCTTTCTATCGTTTGAGTATGTTTACTATTGCAATTTGAGTATCTTTTCAATTCTCGTTTGAGTATCTTTCTGAACGGTTTTCGATGCGAGTTTTTCTTGAATTTGAGAGTGTTTCCAATGTGGGCGTGTGTTTCTTTCAAACTGAGTATCTTTCTATCGTTTGAGTATGTTTACTATTGCAATTTGAGTATCTTTTCAATTCTCGTTTGAGTATCTTTCTATAAGGCTTTCGATGCGAGTTTCTATTGAATTTGAGAGTGTTTCCAGTGTGGGCGTGTGTTTCTTTCAAACTGAGTATCTTTCTATCGTTTGAGTATGTTTACTATTGCAATTTGAGTATCTTTTCAATTCTCGTTTGAGTATCTTTCCGAACGGCTTTCGATGCGAGTTTTTCTTGAATTTGAAAGTGTTTCCACTGTGGGCGTGTGTTTCTTTCAAACTGAGTATCTTTCTATCGTTTGAGTATGTTTACTATTGCACTTTGAGTACCTTTTCAATTCTCGTTTGAGTATCTTTCTGTAAGGCTTTCTGATGCGAGTTTCTATTGAATTTGAGAGTGTTTCTAATGTGGGCGTGTGTTTCTTTCAAACTGAGTATCTTTCTATCGTTTGAGTATGTTTACTATTGCAATTTGAGTATCTTTTCAATTCTCGTTTGAGTATCTTTCCGAACGGCTTTCGATGCGAGTTTTTCTTGAATTTGAGAGTGTTTCTAATGTGGGCGTGTGTTTCTTTCAAACTGAGTATCTTTCTATCGTTTGAGTATGTTTACTATTGCAATTTGAGTATCTTTTCAATTCTCGTTTGAGTATCTTTCTGAACGGCTTTCGATGCGAGTTTTTCTTGAATTTGAGAGTGTTTTCAATGTGGGCGTGTGTTTCTTTCAAACTGAGTATCTTTCTATCGTTTGAGTATGTTTACTATTGCACTTTGAGTATCTTTTCAATTCTCGTTTAAGTATCTTTCTGTAAGGCTTTCTGATGCGAGTTTCTATTGAATTTGAGAGTGTTTCCAGTGTGGGCGTGTGTTTCTTTCAAACTGAGTATCTTTCTATCGTTTGAGTATGTTTACTATTGCAATTTGAGTATCTTTTCAATTCTCGTTTGAGTATCTTTCCGAACGGCTTTCGATGCGAGTTTTTCTTGAATTTGAAAGTGTTTCCACTGTGGGCGTGTGTTTCTTTCAAACTGAGTATCTTTCTATCGTTTGAGTATGTTTACTATTGCACTTTGAGTATCTTTTCAATTCTCGTTTGAGTATCTTTCTATAAGGCTTTCGATGCGAGTTTCTATTGAATTTGAGAGTGTTTCCAGTGTGGGCGTGTGTTTCTTTCAAACTGAGTATCTTTCTATCGTTTGAGTATGTTTACTATTGCAATTTGAGTATCTTTTCAATTCTCGTTTGAGTATCTTTCCGAACGGCTTTCGATGCGAGTTTTTCTTGAATTTGAAAGTGTTTCCACTGTGGGCGTGTGTTTCTTTCAAACTGAGTATCTTTCTATCGTTTGAGTATGTTTACTATTGCACTTTGAGTACCTTTTCAATTCTCGTTTGAGTATCTTTCTGTAAGGCTTTCTGATGCGAGTTTCTATTGAATTTGAGAGTGTTTCTAATGTGGGCGTGTGTTTCTTTCAAACTGAGTATCTTTCTATCGTTTGAGTATGTTTACTATTGCAATTTGAGTATCTTTTCAATTCTCGTTTGAGTATCTTTCCGAACGGCTTTCGATGCGAGTTTTTCTTGAATTTGAGAGTGTTTCTAATGTGGGCGTGTGTTTCTTTCAAACTGAGTATCTTTCTATCGTTTGAGTATGTTTACTATTGCAATTTGAGTATCTTTTCAATTCTCGTTTGAGTATCTTTCTGAACGGCTTTCGATGCGAGTTTTTCTTGAATTTGAGAGTGTTTTCAATGTGGGCGTGTGTTTCTTTCAAACTGAGTATCTTTCTATCGTTTGAGTATGTTTACTATTGCACTTTGAGTATCTTTTCAATTCTCGTTTAAGTATCTTTCTGTAAGGCTTTCTGATGCGAGTTTCTATTGAATTTGAGAGTGTTTCCAGTGTGGGCGTGTGTTTCTTTCAAACTGAGTATCTTTCTATCGTTTGAGTATGTTTACTATTGCACTTTGAGTATCTTTTCAATTCTCGTTTGAGTATCTTTCTGAACGGCTTTCGATGCGAGTTTCTATTGAATTTGAGAGTGTTTCTAGTGTGGGCGTGTGTTTCTTTCAAACTGAGTATCTTTCTATCGTTTGAGTATGTTTACTATTGCAATTTGAGTATCTTTTCAATTCTCGTTTGAGTATCTTTCCGAACGGCTTTCGATGCGAGTTTTTCTTGAATTTGAAAGTGTTTCCACTGTGGGCGTGTGTTTCTTTCAAACTGAGTATCTTTCTATCGTTTGAGTATGTTTACTATTGCACTTTGAGTACCTTTTCAATTCTCGTTTGAGTATCTTTCTGTAAGGCTTTCTGATGCGAGTTTCTATTGAATTTGAGAGTGTTTCTAATGTGGGCGTGTGTTTCTTTCAAACTGAGTATCTTTCTATCGTTTGAGTATGTTTACTATTGCAATTTGAGTATCTTTTCAATTCTTGTTTGAGTATCTTTCCGAACGGCTTTCGATGCGAGTTTTTCTTGAATTTGAGAGTGTTTCTAATGTGGGCGTGTGTTTCTTTCAAACTGAGTATCTTTCTATCGTTTGAGTATGTTTACTATTGTACTTTGAGTATCTTTTCAATTCTCGTTTGAGTATCTTTCTGTAAGGCTTTCTGATGCGAGTTTCTATTGAATTTGAGAGTGTTTCCAGTGTGGGCGTGTGTTTCTTTCAAACTGAGTATCTTTCTATCGTTTGAGTATGTTTACTATTGCACTTTGAGTATCTTTTCAATTCTCGTTTGAGTATCTTTCCGAACGGCTTTCGATGCGAGTTTTTCTTGAATTTGAAAGTGTTTCCACTGTGGGCGTGTGTTTCTTTCAAACTGAGTATCTTTCTATCGTTTGAGTATGTTTACTATTGCACTTTGAGTACCTTTTCAATTCTCGTTTGAGTATCTTTCTGTAAGGCTTTCTGATGCGAGTTTCTATTGAATATGAGAGTGTTTCTAGTGTGGGCGTGTGTTTCTTTCAAACTGAGTATCTTTCTATCGTTTGAGTATGTTTACTATTGCAATTTGAGTATCTTTTCAATTCTCGTTTGAGTATCTTTCCGAACGGCTTTCGTTGCGAGTTTTTCTTGAATTTGAGAGTGTTTCCAACGTGGGCGTGTGTTTCTTTCAAACTGAGTATCTTTCTATCGTTTGAGTATGTTTACTATTGCACTTTTAGTACCTTTTCAATTCTCGTTTGAGTATCTTTCCGAACGGCTTTCGATGCGAGTTTTTCTTGAATTTGAGAGTGTTTCCAATGTGGGCGTCTGTTTCTTTCAAACTGAGTATCTTTCTATCGTTTGAGTATGTTTACTATTGCACTTTGAGTATCTTTTTAATTCTCGTTTAAGTATCTTTCTGTAAGGCTTTCTGATGCGAGTTTCTATTGAATTTGAGAGTGTTTCCAGTGTGGGCGTGTGTTTCTTTCAAACTGAGTATCTTTCTATCGTTTGAGTATGTTTACTATTGCACTTTGAGTATCTTTTCAATTCTCGTTTGAGTATCTTTCCGAACGGCTTTCGATGCGAGTTTTTCTTGAATTTGAGAGTGTTTCCAGTGTGGGCGTGTGTTTCTTTCAAACTGAGTATCTTTCTATCGTTTGAGTATGTTTACTATTGCAATTTGAGTATCTTTTCAATTCTCGTTTGAGTATCTTTCTGAACGGTTTTCGATGCGAGTTTTTCTTGAATTTGAGAGTGTTTCCAATGTGGGCGTGTGTTTCTTTCAAACTGAGTATCTTTCTATCGTTTGAGTATGTTTACTATTGCACTTTGAGTATCTTTTCAATTCTCGTTTGAGTATCTTTCTATAAGGCTTTCGATGCGAGTTTCTATTGAATTTGAGAGTGTTTCCAGTGTGGGCGTGTGTTTCTTTCAAACTGAGTATCTTTCTATCGTTTGAGTATGTTTACTATTGCAATTTGAGTATCTTTTCAATTCTCGTTTGAGTATCTTTCCGAACGGCTTTCGATGCGAGTTTTTCTTGAATTTGAAAGTGTTTCCACTGTGGGCGTGTGTTTCTTTCAAACTGAGTATCTTTCTATCGTTTGAGTATGTTTACTATTGCACTTTGAGTACCTTTTCAATTCTCGTTTGAGTATCTTTCTGTAAGGCTTTCTGATGCGAGTTTCTATTGAATTTGAGAGTGTTTCTAATGTGGGCGTGTGTTTCTTTCAAACTGAGTATCTTTCTATCGTTTGAGTATGTTTACTATTGCAATTTGAGTATCTTTTCAATTCTCGTTTGAGTATCTTTCCGAACGGCTTTCGATGCGAGTTTTTCTTGAATTTGAGAGTGTTTCCAGTGTGGGCGTGTGTTTCTTTCAAACTGAGTATCTTTCTATCGTTTGAGTATGTTTACTATTGCACTTTGAGTATCTTTTCAATTCTCGTTTTAGTATCTTTCTGTAAGGCTTTCTGATGCGAGTTTCTATTGAATTTGAGAGTGTTTCTAGTGTGGGCGTGTGTTTCTTTCAAACTGAGTATCTTTCTATCGTTTGAGTATGTTTACTATTGCAATTTGAGTATCTTTTCAATTCTCGTTTGAGTATCTTTCTGATGCGAGTTTCTATTGAATTTGAGAGTGTTTCCAATGTGGGCGAGTGTTTCTTTCAAACTGAGTATCTTTCTATCGTTTGAGTATGTTTACTATTGCACTTTGAGTACCTTTTCAATTCTCGTTTGAGTATCTTTCTGTAAGGCTTTCTGATGCGAGTTTCTATTGAATTTGAGAGTGTTTCTAGTGTGGGCGTGTGTTTCTTTCAAACTGAGTATCTTTCTATCGTTTGAGTATGTTTACTATTGCAATTTGAGTATCTTTTCAATTCTCGTTTGAGTATCTTTCTGAACGGCTTTCGATGCTAGTTTTTCTTGAATTTGAGAGTGTTTCTAATGTGGGCGTGTGTTTCTTTCAAACTGAGTATCTTTCTATCGTTTGAGTATGTTTACTATTGCACTTTGAGTACCTTTTCAATTCTCGTTTGAGTATCTTTCTGTAAGGCTTTCTGATGCGAGTTTCTATTGAATTTGAGAGTGTTTCTAGTGTGGGCGTGTGTTTCTTTCAAACTGAGTATCTTTCTATCGTTTGAGTATGTTTACTATTGCAATTTGAGTATCTTTTCAATTCTCGTTTGAGTATCTTTCTGAACGGCTTTCGATGCTAGTTTTTCTTGAATTTGAGAGTGTTTCTAATGTGGGCGTGTGTTTCTTTCAAACTGAGTATCTTTCTATCGTTTGAGTATGTTTACTATTGCACTTTGAGTACCTTTTCAATTCTCGTTTGAGTATCTTTCTGTAAGGCTTTCTGATGCGAGTTTCTATTGAATTTGAGAGTGTTTCTAGTGTGGGCGTGTGTTTCTTTCAAACTGAGTACCTTTCTATCGTTTGAGTATGTTTACTAATACAATTTGAGTATCTTTTCAATTCTCGTTTGAGTATCTTTCCGAACGGCTTTCGATGCGAGTTTTTTTTGAATTTGAGAGTGTTTCCAGTGTGGGCGTGTGTTTCTTTCAAACTGAGTATCTTTCTATCGTTTGAGTTTGTTTACTATTGCACTTTGAGTACCTTTTCAATTCTCGTTTGAGTATCTTTCTGTAAGGCTTTCTGATGCGAGTTTCTATTGAATTTGAGAGTGTTTCTAGTGTGGGCGTGTGTTTCTTTCAAACTGAGTACCTTTCTATCGTTTGAGTATGTTTACTATTACAATTTGAGTATCTTTTCAATTCTCGTTTGAGTATCTTTCCGAACGGCTTTCGATGCGAGTTTTTTTTGAATTTGAGAGTGTTTCCAGTGTGGGCGTGTGTTTCTTTCAAACTGAGTATCTTTCTATCGTTTGAGTTTGTTTACTATTGCACTTTGAGTACCTTTTCAATTCTCGTTTGAGTATCTTTCTGATGCGAGTTTCTATTGAATTTGAGAGTGTTTCCAGTGTGGGCGTGTATTTCTTTCAAACTGAGTATCTTTCTATCGTTTGAGTATGTTTACTATTGGAATTTGAGTATCTTTTCAATTCTCGTTTGAGTATCTTTCTGAACGGCTTTCGATGCGAGTTTTTCTTGAATTTGAGAGTGTTTCCAATGTGGGCTTGTGTTTCTTTCAAACTGAGTATCTTTCTATCGTTTGAGTATGTTTACTATTGAGTATCTTTTCAATTCTCGTTTGAGTATCTTTCTGTAAGGCTTTCTGATGAGAGTTTCTATTGAATTTGAGAGTGTTTCCAGTGTGGGCGTGTGTTTCTTTCAAACTGAGTATCTTTCTATCGTTTGAGTATGTTTACTATTGCACTTTGAGTATCTTTTCAATTCTCGTTTGAGTATCTTTCTGTAAGCCTTTCTGATGCGAGTTTCTATTGAATTTGAGAGTGTTTCTAGTGTGGGCGTGTGTTTCTTTCAAACTGAGTATGTTTCTATCGTTTGAGTATGTTTACTATTGCAATTTGAGTATCTTTTCAATTCTCGTTTGAGTATCTTTCTGAACGGCTTTCGATGCGAGTTTTTCTGGAATTTGAGAGTGTTTCTAGTGTGGGCGTGTGTTTCTTTCAAACTGAGTATCTTTCTATCGTTTGAGTATGTTTACTATTGCAATTTGAGTATCTTTTCAATTCTCGTTTGAGTATCTTACTGTAAGGCTTTCTGACGCGAGTTTCTATTGAATTTGAGAGTGTTTCTAGTGTGGGCTTGTGTTTCTTTCAAACTGAGTATCTTTCTATCGTTTGAGTATGTTTACTATTGCAATTTGAGTATCTTTTCAATTCTCGTTTGAGTATCTTTCTATAAGCCTTTCTGATGCGAGTTTCTATTGAATTTGAGAGTGTTTCCAGTGTGGGCGTGTGTTTCAATTCTCGTTTGAGTATCTTTCTATCGTTTGAGTATGTTTACTATTGCACTTTGAGTATCTTTTCAATTCTCGTTTGAGTATCTTTCTGAACGGCTTTCGATGCGAGTTTTTCTTGAATTTGAGAGTGTTTCCAATCTGGGCGTGTGTTTCTTTCAAACTGAGTATCTTTCTATCGTTTGAGTATGTTTACTATTGCAATTTGAGTATCTTTTCAATTCTCGTTTGAGTATCTTTCTGATGCGAGTTTCTATTGAATTTGAGAGTGTTTCCAGTGTGGGCGTGTGTTTCTTTCAAACTGAGTATGTTTCTATCGTTTGAGTATGTTTACTATTGCAATTTGAGTATCTTTTCAATTCTCGTTTGAGTATCTTTCTGAACGGCTTTCGATGCGAGTTTTTCTGGAATTTGAGAGTGTTTCTAGTGTGGGCGTGTGTTTCTTTCAAACTGAGTATCTTTCTATCGTTTGAGTATGTTTACTATTGCAATTTGAGTATCTTTTCAATTCTCGTTTGAGTATCTTACTGTAAGGCTTTCTGATGCGAGTTTCTATTGAATTTGAGAGTGTTTCTAGTGTGGGCGTGTGTTTCTTTCAAACTGAGTATCTTTCTATCGTTTGAGTATGTTTACTATTGCAATTTGAGTATCTTTTCAATTCTCGTTTGAGTATCTTTCTGTAAGCCTTTCTGATGCGAGTTTCTATTGAATTTGAGAGTGTTTCCAGTGTGGGCGTGTGTTTCTTTCAAACTGAGTATCTTTCTATCGTTTGAGTATGTTTACTATTGCACTTTGAGTATCTTTTCAATTCTCGTTTGAGTATCTTTCTGAACGGCTTTCGATGCGAGTTTCTATTGAATTTGAGAGTGTTTCCAGTGTGGGCGTGTGTTTCTTTCAAACTGAGTATCTTTCTATCGTTTGAGTATGTTTACTATTGCAATTTGAGTATCTTTTCAATTCTCGTTTGAGTATCTTTCTGTAAGCCTTTCTGATGCGAGTTTCTATTGAATTTGAGAGTGTTTCCAGTCTGGGCGTGTGTTTCTTTCAAACTGAGTATCTTTCTATCGTTTGAGTATGTTTACTATTGCACTTTGAGTATCTTTTCAATTCTCGTTTGAGTATCTTTCTGAACGGCTTTCGATGCGAGTTTTTCTTGAATTTGAGAGTGTTTCCAGTGTGGGCGTGTGTTTCTTTCAAACTGAGTATCTTTCTATCGTTTGAGTATGTTTACTATTGCACTTTGAGTATCTTTTCAATTCTCGTTTGAGTATCTTTCTGTAAGGCTTTCTGATGCGAGTTTCTATTGAATTTGAGAGTGTTTCCAGTGTGGGCGTGTGTTTCTTTCAAACTGAGTATCTTTCTATCGTTTGAGTATGTTTACTATTGCAATTTGAGTATCTTTTCAATTCTCGTTTGAGTATCTTTCTATAAGCCTTTCTGATGCGAGTTTCTATTGAATTTGAGAGTGTTTCCAGTGTGGGCGTGTGTTTCTTTCAAACTGAGTATCTTTCTATCGTTTGAGTATGTTTACTATTGCACTTTGAGTATCTTTTCAATTCTCGTTTGAGTATCTTTCTGAACGGCTTTCGATGCGAGTTTTTCTTGAATTTGAGAGTGTTTCCAGTGTGGGCGTGTGTTTCTTTCAAACTGAGTATCTTTCTATCGTTTGAGTATGTTTACTATTGCACTTTGAGTATCTTTTCAATTCTCGTTTGAGTATTTTTCTGTAAGGCTTTCTGATGCGAGTTTCTATTGAATTTGAGAGTGTTTCTAGTGTGGGCGTGTGTTTCTTTCAAACTGAGTACCTTTCTATCGTTTGAGTATGTTTACTATTGCAATTTGAGTATCTTTTCAATTCTCGTTTGAGTATCTTTCTGATGCGAGTTTCTATTGAATTTGAGAGTGTTTCCAGTGTGGGCGTGTGTTTCTTTCAAACTGAGTATCTTTCTATCGTTTGAGTATGTTTACTATTGCAATTTGAGTATCTTTTCAATTCTCGTTTGAGTATCTTTCTGAAAGGCTTTCGATGCGAGTTTTTCTTGAATTTGAGAGTGTTTCCAATGTGGGCGTGTATTTCTTTCAAACTGAGTATCTTTCTATCGTTTGAGTATGTTTACTATTGCAATTTGAGTATCTTTTCAATTCTCGTTTGAGTATCTTTCTGATGCGAGTTTCTATTGAATTTGAGAGTGTTTCCAGTGTGGGCGTGTGTTTCTTTCAAACTGAGTATCTTTCTATCGTTTGAGTATGTTTACTATTGCACTTTGAGTATCTTTTCAATTCTCGTTTGAGTATCTTTCTAAACGGCTTTCGATGCGAGTTTTTCTTGAATTTGAGAGTGTTTCCACTGTGGGCGTGTGTTTCTTTCAAACTGAGTATCTTTCTATCGTTTGAGTATGTTTACTATTGCACTTTGAGTATCTTTTCAATTCTCGTTTGAGTATCTTTCTGTAAGGCTTTCTGATGCGAGTTTCTATTGAATTTGAGAGTGTTTCTAGTGTGGGCGTGTGTTTCTTTCAAACTGAGTACCTTTCTATCGTTTGAGTATGTTTACTATTGCAATTTAAGTATCTTTTCAATTCTCGTTTGAGTATCTTTCTGATGCGAGTTTCTATTGAATTTGAGAGTGTTTCCAGTGTGGGCGTGTGTTTCTTTCAAACTGAGTATCTTTCTATCGTTTGAGTAAGTTTACTATTGCAATTTGAGTATCTTTTCAATTCTCGTTTGAGTATCTTTCTGAAAGGCTTTCGATGCGAGTTTTTCTTGAATTTGAGAGTGTTTCCAATGTGGGCTTGTATTTCTTTCAAACTGAGTATCTTTCTATCGTTTGAGTATGTTTACTATTGCAATTTGAGTATCTTTTCAATTCTCGTTTGAGTATCTTTCTGATGCGAGTTTCTATTGAATTTGAGAGTGTTTCCAGTGTGGGCGTGTGTTTCTTTCAAACTGAGTATCTTTCTATCGTTTGAGTATGTTTACTATTGCACTTTGAGTATCTTTTCAATTCTCGTTTGAGTATCTTTCTAAACGGCTTTCGATGCGAGTTTTTCTTGAATTTGAGAGTGTTTCCACTGTGGGCGTGTGTTTCTTTCAAACTGAGTATCTTTCTATCGTTTGAGTATGTTTACTATTGCACTTTGAGTACCTCTTCAATTCTCGTTTGAGTATCTTTCTGTAAGGCTTTCTGATGCGAGTTTCTATTGAATTTGAGAGTGTTTCCAGTGTGGGCGTGTGTTTCTTTCAAACTGTGTATCTTTCTATCGTTTCAGTATGTTTACTATTGCAATTTGAGTATCTTTTCAATTCTCATTTGAGTATCTTTCTGAACGGCTTTCGATGCGAGTTTTTCTTGAATTTGAGTGTGTTTCCAGTGTGGGCGTGTGTTTCTTTCAAACTGAGTATCTTTCTATCTTTTGAGTATGTTTACTATTGCAATTTGAGTATCTTTTCAATTCTCGTTTGAGTATCTTTCTGTAAGCCTTTCTGATGCGATTTTTCTTGAATTTGAGAGTGTTTCAAGTGTGGGCGTGTGTTTCTTTCAAACTGAGTATCTTTATATCGTTTGAGTATGTTTACTATTGCACTTTGAGTATCTTTTCAATTCTCGTTTGAGTATCTTTCTGAACGGCTTTCGATGCGAGTTTTTCTTGAATTTGAGAGTGTTTCCAGTGTGGGCGTGTGTTTCTTTCAAACTGAGTATCTTTCTATCGTTTGAGTATGTTTACTATTGCACTTTGAGTATCTTTTCAATTCTCGTTTGAGTATCTTTCTGTAAGGCTTTCTGATGCGAGTTTCTATTGAATTTGAGGGTGTTTCTAGTGTGGGCGTGTGTTTCTTTCAAACTGAGTACCTTTCTATCGTTTGAGTATGTTTACTATTGCAATTTGAGTATCTTTTCAATTCTCGTTTGAGTATCTTTCTGAACGGCTTTCGATGCGAGTTTTTCTTGAATTTGAGAGTGTTTCCACTGTGGGCGTGTGTTTCTTTCAAACTGAGTATCTTTCTATCGTTTGAGTATGTTTACTATTGCAGTTTGAGTACCTTTTCAATTCTCGTTTGAGTATCTTTCTGTAAGGCTTTCTGATGCGAGTTTCTATTGAATTTGAGGGTGTTTCTAGTGTGGGCGTGTGTTTCTTTCAAACTGAGTACCTTTCTATCGTTTGAGTATGTTTACTATTGCAATTTGAGTATCTTTTCAATTCTCGTTTGAGTATCTTTCCGAACGGCTTTCGATGCGAGTTTTTCTTGAATTTGAGAGTGTTTCCACTGTGGGCGTGTGTTTCTTTCAAACTGAGTATCTTTCTATCGTTTGAGTATGTTTACTATTGCACTTTGAGTACCTTTTCAATTCTCGTTTGAGTATCTTTCTGTAAGGCTTTCTGATGCGAGTTTCTATTGAATTTGAGAGTGTTTCCAGTGTGGGCGTTTGTGTCTTTCAAACTGTGTATCTTTCTATCGTTTCAGTATGTTTACTATTGCAATTTGAGTATCTTTTCAATTCTCATTTGAGTATCTTTCTGAACGGCTTTCGATGCGAGTTTTTCTTGAATTTGAGTGTGTTTCCAGTGTGGGCGTGTGTTTCTTTCAAACTGAGTATCTTTCTATCGTTTGAGTATGTTTACTATTGCAATTTGAGTATCTTTTCAATTCTCGTTTGAGTATCTTACTGTAAGGCTTTCTGATGCGAGTTTCTATTGAATTTGAGAGTGTTTCTAGTGTGGGCGTGTGTTTCTTTCAAACTGAGTATCTTTCTATCGTTTGAGTATGTTTACTATTGCAATTTGAGTATCTTTTCAATTCTCGTTTGAGTATCTTTCTGTAAGCCTTTCTGATGCGAGTTTCTATTGAATTTGAGAGTGTTTCCAGTGTGGGCGTGTGTTTCTTTCAAACTGAGTATCTTTCTATCGTTTGAGTATGTTTACTATTGCACTTTGAGTATCTTTTCAATTCTCGTTTGAGTATCTTTCTGAACGGCTTTCGATGCGAGTTTCTATTGAATTTGAGAGTGTTTCCAGTGTGGGCGTGTGTTTCTTTCAAACTGAGTATCTTTCTATCGTTTGAGTATGTTTACTATTGCAATTTGAGTATCTTTTCAATTCTCGTTTGAGTATCTTTCTGTAAGCCTTTCTGATGCGAGTTTCTATTGAATTTGAGAGTGTTTCCAGTCTGGGCGTGTGTTTCTTTCAAACTGAGTATCTTTCTATCGTTTGAGTATGTTTACTATTGCACTTTGAGTATCTTTTCAATTCTCGTTTGAGTATCTTTCTGAACGGCTTTCGATGCGAGTTTTTCTTGAATTTGAGAGTGTTTCCAGTGTGGGCGTGTGTTTCTTTCAAACTGAGTATCTTTCTATCGTTTGAGTATGTTTACTATTGCACTTTGAGTATCTTTTCAATTCTCGTTTGAGTATCTTTCTGTAAGGCTTTCTGATGCGAGTTTCTATTGAATTTGAGAGTGTTTCCAGTGTGGGCGTGTGTTTCTTTCAAACTGAGTATCTTTCTATCGTTTGAGTATGTTTACTATTGCAATTTGAGTATCTTTTCAATTCTCGTTTGAGTATCTTTCTATAAGCCTTTCTGATGCGAGTTTCTATTGAATTTGAGAGTGTTTCCAGTGTGGGCCTGTGTTTCTTTCAAACTGAGTATCTTTCTATCGTTTGAGTATGTTTACTATTGCACTTTAAGTATCTTTTCAATTCTCGTTTGAGTATCTTTCTGTAAGGCTTTCTGATGCGAGTTTCTATTGAATTTGAGAGTGTTTCCAGTGTGGGCGTGTGTTTCTTTCAAACTGAGTATTTTTCTATCGTTTGAGTATGTTTACTATTGCACTTTGAGTATCTTTTCAATTCTCGTTTGAGTATCTTTCTGAACGGCTTTCGATGCGAGTTTTTCTTGAATTTGAGAGTGTTTCCAATGTGGGCTTGTGTTTCTTTCAAACTGAGTATCTTTCTATCGTTTGAGTATGTTTACTATTGCACTTTGAGTATCTTTTCAATTCTCGTTTGAGTATCTTTCTGTAAGGCTTTCTGATGCGAGTTTCTATTGAATTTGAGAGTGTTTCCAGTGTGGGCGTGTGTTTCTTTCAAACTGAGTATCTTTCTATCGTTTGAGTATGTTTACTATTGCAATTTGAGTATCTTTTCAATTCTCGTTTGAGTATCTTTCTGTAACGCTTTCTGATGCGAGTTTCTATTGAATTTGAGAGTGTTTCTAGTGTGGGCGTGTGTTTCTTTCAAACTGAGTACCTTTATATCGTTTTAGTATGTTTACTATTGCAATTTGAGTATCTTTTCAATTCTCATTTGAGTACCTTTCTGAAAGGCTTTCGATGCGAGTTTTTCTTGAATTTGAGAGTGTTTCCAATGTGGGCTTGTGTTTCTTTCAAACTGAGTATCTTTCTATCGTTTGAGTATGTTTACTATTGCACTTTGAGTATCTTTTCAATTTTCGTTTGAGTATCTTTCTGAACGGCTTTCGATGCGAGTTTTTCTTGAATTTGAGAGTGTTTCCAGTGTGGGCGTGTGTTTCTTTCAAACTGAGTATCTTTCTATCGTTTGAGTATGTTTACTATTGCACTTTGAGTATCTTTTCAATTCTCGTTTGAGTATCTTTCTGTAAGGCTTTCTGATGCGAGTTTCTATTGAATTTGAGAGTGTTTCCAGTGTGGGCGTGTGTTTCTTTCAAACTGAGTATCTTTCTATCGTTTGAGTATGTTTACTATTGCAATTTGAGTATCTTTTCAATTCTCGTTTGAGTATCTTTCTATAAGCCTTTCTGATGCGAGTTTCTATTGAATTTGAGAGTGTTTCCAGTGTGGGCCTGTGTTTCTTTCAAACTGAGTATCTTTCTATCGTTTGAGTATGTTTACTATTGCACTTTAAGTATCTTTTCAATTCTCGTTTGAGTATCTTTCTGTAAGGCTTTCTGATGCGAGTTTCTATTGAATTTGAGAGTGTTTCCAGTGTGGGCGTGTGTTTCTTTCAAACTGAGTATTTTTCTATCGTTTGAATATGTTTACTATTGCACTTTGAGTATCTTTTCAATTCTCGTTTGAGTATCTTTCTGAACGGCTTTCGATGCGAGTTTTTCTTGAATTTGAGAGTGTTTCCAGTGTGGGCGTCTGTTTCTTTCAAACTGAGTATCTTTCTATCGTTTGAGTATGTTTACTATTGCAATTTGAGTATCTTTTCAATTCTCGTTTGAGTATCTTTCTGTAAGCCTTTCTGATGCGAGTTTCTATTGAATTTGAGAGTGTTTCCAGTGTGGGCATGTGTTTCTTTCAAACTGAGTACCTTTCTATCGTTTGAGTATGTTTACTATTGCAATTTGATTATCTTTTCAATTCTGGTTTGAGTATCTTTCCGAACGGCTTTCGATGCGAGTTTTTCTTGAATTTGAGAGTGTTTCCACTATGGGCGTGTGTTTCTTTCAAACTGAGTATCTTTCTATCGTTTGAGTATGTTTACTATTGCACTTTCAGTATCTTTTCAATTCTCGTTTGAGTATCTTTCTGTAAGGCTTTCTGATGCGAGTTTCTATTGAATTTGAGAGTGTTTCTAGTGTGGGCGTGTGTTTCTTTCAAACTGAGTACCTTTCTATCGGTTGAGTATGTTTACTATTGCAATTTGAGTATCTTTTCAATTCTCGTTTGAGTATCTTTCCGAACGGCTTTGGATGCGAGTTTTTCTTGAATTTGAGAGTGTTTCCACTATGGGCGTGTGTTTCTTTCAAACTGAGTATCTTTCTATCGTTTGAGTATATTTACTATTGCACTTTGAGTACCTTTTCAATTCTCGTTTGAGTATCTTTCTGAACGGCTTTCGGTGCGAGTTTTTCTTGAATTTGAGAGAGTTTCCACTTTGGGCGTGTGTTTCTTTCAAACTGAGTATCGTTCTATCGTTTGAGTATGTTTACTATTGCAATTTGAGTATCTTTTCAATTCTCGTTTGAGTATCTTTCTGTAAGCCTTTCTGATGCGAGTTTCTATTGAATTTGAGAGTGTTTCTAGTGTGGGCGTGTGTTTCTTTCAAACTGAGTACCTTTATATCGTTTGAGTATGTTTACTATTGCAATTTGAGTATCTTTTCAATTCTCGTTTGAGTATCTTTCTGAACGGCTTTCGATGCGAGTTTTTCTTGAATTTGAGAGTGTTTCCATTGTGGGCTTGTGTTTCTTTCAAACTGAGTATCTTTCTATCGTTTGAGTATGTTTACTATTGCACTTTGAGTATCTTTTCAATTTTCGTTTGAGTATCTTTCTGTAAGGCTTTCTGATGCGAGTTTCTATTGAATTTGAGAGTGTTTCCAGTGTGGGCGTGTGTTTCTTTCAAACTGAGTATCTTTCTATCGTTTTAGTATGTTTACTATTGCAATTTGAGTATCTTATCAATTCTCGTTTGAGTATCTTTCTGTAAGCCTTTCTGATGCGAGTTTCTATTGAATTTGAGAGTGTTTCCAGTGTGGGCGTGTGTTTCTTTCAAACTGAGTATTTTTCTATCGTTTGAGTATGTTTACTATTGCACTTTGAGTATCTTTTCAATTCTCGTTTGAGTATCTTTCTGAACGGCTTTCGATGCGAGTTTTTCTTGAATTTGATAGTGTTTACAGTGTGGGCGTGTGTTTCTTTCAAACTGAGTATCTTTCTATCGTTTGAGTATGTTTACTATTGCACTTTGAGTATCTTTTCAATTCTCGTTTGAGTATCTTTCTGTAAGGCTTTCTGATGCGAGTTTCTATTGAATTTGAGAGTGTTTCTAGTGTGGGCGTGTGTTTCTTTCAAACTGAGTACCTTTATATCGTTTGAGTATGTTTACTTTTGCAATTTGAGTATCTTTTCAATTCTCGTTTGAGTATCTTTCTGAACGGCTTTCGATGCGAGTTTTTCTTGAATTTGAGAGTGTTTCCAGTGTGGGCGTGTGTTTCTTTCAAACTGAGTATCTTTCTATCGTTTGAGTATGTTTACTATTGCACTTTGAGTATCTTTTCAATTCTCGTTTGAGTATCTTTCTGTAAGGCTTTCTGATTCGAGTTTCTATTGAATTTGAGAGTGTTTCTAGTGTGGGCGTGTGCTTCTTTCAAACTGAGTACCTTTCTATCGTTTGAGTATGTTTACTATTGCAATTTGAGTATCTTTTCAATTCTCGTTTGAGTATCTTTCCGAACGACTTTCGATGCGAGTTTTTCTTGAATTTGAGAGTGTTTCCACTATGGGCGTGTGTTTCTTTCAAACTGAGTATCTTTCTATCGTTTGAGTATGTTTACTATTGCACTTTGAGTACCTTTTCAATTCTCGTTTGAGTATCTTTCTGTAAGGCCTTCTGATGCGAGTTTCTATTGAATTTGAGAGTGTTTCCAGTGTGGGCGTGTGTTTCTTTCAAACTGAGTATCTTTCTATCGTTTGAGTATGTTTACTATTGCAATTTGAGTATCTTTTCAATTCTCGTTTAGGTATCTTTCTGTAAGCCTTTCTGATGCGAGTTTCTATTGAATTTGAGAGTGTTTCTAGTGTGGGCGTGTGTTTCTTTCAAACTGAGTACCTTTATATCGTTTGAGTATGTTTACTATTGCAATTTGAGTATCTTTTCAATTCTCGTTTGAGTATCTTTCTGAACGGCTTTCGATGCGAGTTTTTCTTGAATTTGAGAGTGTTTCCATTGTGGGCTTGTGTTTCTTTCAAACTGAATATCTTTCTATCGTTTGAGTATGTTTACTATTGCACTTTGAGTATCTTTTCAATTCTCGTTTGAGTATCTTTCTGTAAGGCTTTCTGATGCGAGTTTCTATTGAATTTGAGAGTGTTTCCTGTGTGGGCGTGTGTTTCTTTCAAACTGAGTATCGTTCTATCGTTTGAGTATGTTTACTATTGCAATTTGAGTATCTTTTCAATTCTCGTTTGAGTATCTTTCTGTAAGCCTTTCTGATGCGAGTTTCTATTGAATTTGAGAGTGTTTCCAGTGTGGGCGTGTGTTTCTTTCAAACTGAGTATCTTTCTATCGTTTGAGTATGTTTACTATTGCACTTTGAGTATCTTTTCAATTCTCGTTTGAGTATCTTTCTGAACGGCTTTCGATGCGAGTTTTTCTTGAATTTGAGAGTGTTTCCAGTGTGGGCGTGTGTTTCTTTCAAACTGAGTATCTTTCTATCGTTTGAGTATGTTTACTATTGCAATTTGAGTATCTTTTCAATTCTCGTTTGAGTATCTTTCTGAACGGCTTTCGATGCGAGTTTTTCTTGAATTTGAGTGTGTTTCTAGTGTGGGCGTGTATTTCTTTCAAACTGAGTACCTTTCTATCGTTTGAGTATGTTTACTATTGCAATTTGAGTATCTTTTCAATTCTCGTTTGAGTATCTTTCCGAACGGCTTTCGGTGCGAGTTTTTCTTGAATTTGAGAGTGTTTCCACTGTGGGCGTGTGTTTCTTTCAAACTGAGTATCGTTCTATCGTTTGAGTATGTTTACTATTGCAATTTGAGTATCTTTTCAATTCTCGTTTGAGTATCTTACTGTAATGCTTTCTGATGCGAGTTTCTATTGAATTTGAGAGTGTTTCTAGTGTGCGCGTGTGTTTCTTTCAAACTGAGTATCTTTCTATCGTTTGAGTATGTTTACTATTGCAATTTGAGTATCTTTTCAATTCTCGTTTGAGTATCTTTCTGAACGGCTTTCGATGCAAGTTTTTCTTGAATTTGAGAGTGTTTCCAGTGTGGGCGTGTGTTTCTTTCAAACTGAGTATCTTTCTATCGTTTGAGTATGTTTACTATTGCAATTTGAGTATCTTTTCAATTCTCGTTTGAGTATCTTTCTGAACGGCTTTCGATGCGAGTTTTTCTTGAATTTGAGTGTGTTTCTAGTGTGGGCGTGTGTTTCTTTCAAACTGAGTATCTTTCTATCGTTTGAGTATGTTTACTATTGCACTTTGAGTACCTTTTCAATTCTCGTTTGAGTATCTTTCCGAACGGCTTTCGGTGCGAGTTTTTCTTGAATTTGAGAGTGTTTCCACTGTGGGCGTGTGTTTCTTTCAAACTGAGTATCGTTCTATCGTTTGAGTATGTTTACTATTGCAATTTGAGTATCTTTTCAATTCTCGTTTGAGTATCTTTCTGTAAGCCTTTCTGATGCGAGTTTCTATTGAATTTGAGAGTGTTTCTAGTGTGGGCGTGTGTTTCTTTCAAACTGAGTACCTTTATATCGTTTGAGTATGTTTACTATTGCAATTTGAGTATCTTTTCAATTCTCGTTTGAGTATCTTTCTGAACGGCTTTCGATGCGAGTTTTTCTTGAATTTGAGAGTGTTTCCATTGTGGGCTTGTGTTTCTTTCAAACTGAGTATCTTTCTATCGTTTGAGTATGTTTACTATTGCACTTTGAGTATCTTTTCAATTTTCGTTTGAGTATCTTTCTGTAAGGCTTTCTGATGCGAGTTTCTATTGAATTTGAGTGTTTTTCTAGTGTGGGCTTGTGTTTCTTTCAAACTGAGTATCTTTCTATCGTTTGAGTATGTTTACTATTGCAATTTGAGTATCTTTTCAATTCTCGTTTGAGTATCTTTCTGTAAGGCTTTCTGACGCGAGTTTCTATTGAATTTGAGAGTGTTTCTAGTGTGGGCTTGTGTTTCTTTCAAACTGAGTATCTTTCTATCGTTTGAGTATGTTTACTATTGCAATTTGAGTATCTTTTCAATTCTCGTTTGAGTATCTTTCTATAAGCCTTTCTGATGCGAGTTTCTATTGAATTTGAGAGTGTTTCCAGTGTGGGCGTGTGTTTCAATTCTCGTTTGAGTATCTTTCTATCGTTTGAGTATGTTTACTATTGCACTTTGAGTATCTTTTCAATTCTCGTTTGAGTATCTTTCTGAACGGCTTTCGATGCGAGTTTCTATTGAATTTGAGAGTGTTTCCAGTGTGGGCGTGTGTTTCTTTCAAACTGAGTATCTTTCTATCGTTTGAGTATGTTTACTATTGCAATTTGAGTATCTTTTCAATTCTCGTTTGAGTATCTTTCTGTAAGCCTTTCTGATGCGAGTTTCTATTGAATTTGAGAGTGTTTCCAGTGTGGGCGTGTGTTTCTTTCAAACTGAGTATCTTTCTATCGTTTGAGTATGTTTACTATTGCACTTTGAGTATCTTTTCAATTCTCGTTTGAGTATCTTTCTGAACGGCTTTCGATGCGAGTTTTTCTTGAATTTGAGAGTGTTTCCAGTGTGGGCGTGTGTTTCTTTCAAACTGAGTATCTTTCTATCGTTTGAGTATGTTTACTATTGCACTTTGAGTATTTTTTCAATTCTCGTTTGAGTATCTTTCTGTAAGGCTTTCTGATGCTAGTTTCTATTGAATTTGAGAGTGTTTCTAGTGTGGGCATGTGTTTTTGTTTCAGACTGAGTACCTTTCTATCGTTTGAGTATGTTTACTATTGCAATTTGAGTATCTTTTCAATTCTCGTTTGAGTATCTTTCCGAACGGCTTTCGATGCGAGTTTTTCTTGAATTTGAGAGTGTTTCCAGTGTGGGCGTGTGTTTCTTTCAAACTGAGTATCTTTCTATCGTTTGAGTATGTTTACTATTGCACTTTCAGTATCTTTTCAATTCTCGTTTGAGTATCTTTCTGTAAGGCTTTCTGATGCGAGTTTCTATTGAATTTGAGAGTGTTTCTAGTGTGGGCGTGTGTTTCTTTCAAACTGAGTACCTTTATATCGTTTGAGTATGTTTACTTTTGCAATTTGAGTATCTTTTCAATTCTCGTTTGAGTATCTTTCCGAACGGCTTTCGATGCGAGTTTTTCTTGAATTTGAGAGTGTTTCCACTATGGGCGTGTGTTTCTTTCAAACTGAGTATCTTTCTATCGTTTGAGTATGTTTACTATTGCAATTTGAGTATCTTTTCAATTCTCGTTTGAGTATCTTTCTGTAAGCCTTTCTGATGCGAGTTTCTATTGAATTTGAGAGTGTTTCCAGTGTGGGCGTGTGTTTCTTTCAAACTGAGTATCTTTCTATCGTTTGAGTATGTTTACTATTGCACTTTGAGTATCTTTTCAATTCTCGTTTGAGTATCTTTCTGAACGGCTTTCGATGCGAGTTTTTCTTGAATTTGAGAGTGTTTCCAGTGTGGGCGTGTGTTTCTTTCAAACTGAGTATCTTTCTATCGTTTGAGTATGTTTACTATTGCACTTTGAGTATCTTTTCAATTCTCGTTTGAGTATCTTTCTGTAAGGCTTTCTGATTCGAGTTTCTATTGAATTTGAGAGTGTTTCTAGTGTGGGCGTGTGTTTCTTTCAAACTGAGTACCTTTCTATCGTTTGAGTATGTTTACTATTGCAATTTGAGTATCTTTTCAATTCTCGTTTGAGTATCTTTCCGAACGACTTTCGATGCGAGTTTTTCTTGAATTTGAGAGTGTTTCCACTATGGGCGTGTGTTTCTTTCAAACTGAGTATCTTTCTATCGTTTGAGTATGTTTACTATTGCACTTTGAGTACCTTTTCAATTCTCGTTTGAGTATCTTTCTGTAAGGCCTTCTGATGCGAGTTTCTATTGAATTTGAGAGTGTTTCCAGTGTGGGCGTGTGTTTCTTTCAAACTGAGTATCTTTCTATCGTTTGAGTATGTTTACTATTGTAATTTGAGTATCTTTTCAATTCTCGTTTAGGTATCTTTCTGTAAGCCTTTCTGATGCGAGTTTTTCTTGAATTTGAGAGTGTTTCCAGTGTGGGCGTGTGTTTCTTTCAAACTGAGTATCTTTCTATCGTTTGAGTATGTTTACTATTGCAATTTGAGTATCTTTTCAATTCTCGTTTGAGTATCTTTCTGAACGGCTTTCGATGCGAGTTTTTCTTGAATTTGAGTGTGTTTCTAGTGTGGGCGTGTGTTTCTTTCAAACTGAGTACCTTTCTATCGTTTGAGTATGTTTACTATTGCAATTTGAGTATCTTTTCAATTCTCGTTTGAGTATCTTTCCGAACAGCTTTCGGTGCGAGTTTTTCTTGAATTTGAGAGTGTTTCCACTGTGGGCGTGTGTTTCTTTCAAACTGAGTATCGTTCTATCGTTTGAGTATGTTTACTATTGCAATTTGAGTATCTTTTCAATTCTCGTTTGAGTATCTTACTGTAATGCTTTCTGATGCGAGTTTCTATTGAATTTGAGAGTGTTTCTAGTGTGCGCGTGTGTTTCTTTCAAACTGAGTATCTTTCTATCGTTTGAGTATGTTTACTATTGCAATTTGAGTATCTTTTCAATTCTCGTTTGAGTATCTTTCTGAACGGCTTTCGATGCAAGTTTTTCTTGAATTTGAGAGTGTTTCCAGTGTGGGCGTGTGTTTCTTTCAAACTGAGTATCTTTCTATCGTTTGAGTATGTTTACTATTGCAATTTGAGTATCTTTTCAATTCTCGTTTGAGTATCTTTCTGAACGGCTTTCGATGCGAGTTTTTCTTGAATTTGAGTGTGTTTCTAGTGTGGGCGTGTGTTTCTTTCAAACTGAGTACCTTTCTATCGTTTGAGTATGTTTACTATTGCAATTTGAGTATCTTTTCAATTCTCGTTTGAGTATCTTTCCGAACGGCTTTCGGTGCGAGTTTTTCTTGAATTTGAGAGTGTTTCCACTGTGGGCGTGTGTTTCTTTCAAACTGAGTATCGTTCTATCGTTTGAGTATGTTTACTATTGCAATTTGAGTATCTTTTCAATTCTCGTTTGAGTATCTTACTGTAATGCTTTCTGATGCGAGTTTCTATTGAATTTGAGAGTGTTTCTAGTGTGCGCGTGTGTTTCTTTCAAACTGAGTATCTTTCTATCGTTTGAGTATGTTTACTATTGCAATTTGAGTATCTTTTCAATTCTCGTTTGAGTATCTTTCTGAACGGCTTTCGATGCGAGTTTTTCTTGAATTTGAGAGTGTTTCCAATGTGGGCGTGTGTTTCTTTCAAACTGAGTATCTTTCTATCGTTTGAGTATGTTTACTATTGCAATTTGAATATCTTTTCAATTCTCGTTTGAGTATCTTTCTGAACGGCTTTCGATGCGAGTTTTTCTTGAATTTGAGAGTGTTTCCATTGTGGGCTTGTGTTTCTTTCAAACTGAGTATCTTTCTATCTTTTGAGTATGTTTACTATTGCACTTTGAGTATCTTTTCAATTTTCGTTTGAGTATCTTTCTGTAAGGCTTTCTGATGCGAGTTTCTATTGAATTTGAGAGTGTTTCCAGAGTCGGCGTGTGTTTCTTTCAAACTGAGTATCTTTCTATCGTTTGAGTATGTTTACTATTGCAATTTGAGTATCTTTTCAATTCTCGTTTGAGTATCTTTCTGTAAGCCTTTCTGATGCGAGTTTCTATTGAATTTGAGAGTGTTTCCAGTGTGGGCGTGTGTTTATTTCAAACTGAGTATCTTTCTATCGTTTGAGTATGTTTACTATTGCACTTTGAGTATCTTTTCAATTCTCGTTTGAGTATCTTTCTGAACGGCTTTCGATGCGAGTTTTTCTTGAATTTGAGAGTGTTTCCAGTGTGGGCGTGTGTTTCTTTCAAACTGAGTATCTTTCTATCGTTTGAGTATGTTTACTATTGCACTTTCAGTATCTTTTCAATTCTCGTTTGAGTATCTTTCTGTAAGGCTTTCTGATGCGAGTTTCTATTGAATTTGAGAGTGTTTCTAGTGTGTGCGTGTGTTTCTTTCAAACTGAGTACCTTTCTATCGGTTGAGTATGTTTACTATTGCAATTTGAGTATCTTTTGAATTCTCGTTTGAGTATCTTTCCGAACGGCTTTCGGTGCGAGTTTTTCTTGAATTTGAGAGTGTTTCCACTGTGGGCGTGTGTTTCTTTCAAACTGAGTATCGTTCTATCGTTTGAGTATGTTTACTATTGCAATTTGAGTATCTTTTCAATTCTCGTTTGAGTATCTTTCTGTAAGCCTTTCTGATGCGAGTTTCTATTGAATTTGAGAGTGTTTCTAGTGTGGGCGTGTGTTTCTTTCAAACTGAGTACCTTTATATCGTTTGAGTATGTTTACTATTGCAATTTGAGTATCTTTTCAATTCTCGTTTGAGTATCTTTCTGAACGGCTTTCGATGCGAGTTTTTCTTGAATTTGAGAGTGTTTCCATTGTGGGCTTGTGTTTCTTTCAAACTGAGTATCTTTCTATCGTTTGAGTATGTTTACTATTGCACTTTGAGTATCTTTTCAATTTTCGTTTGAGTATCTTTCTGTAAGGCTTTCTGATGCGAGTTTCTATTGAATTTGAGAGTGTTTCCAGTGTGGGCGTGTGTTTCTTTCAAACTGAGTATCTTTCTATCGTTTGAGTATGTTTACTATTGCAATTTGAGTATCTTTTCAATTCTCGTTTGAGTATCTTTCTGTAAGCCTTTCTGATGCGAGTTTCTATTGAATTTGAGAGTGTTTCCAGTGTGGGCGTGTGTTTCTTTCAAACTGAGTATCTTTCTATCGTTTGAGTATGTTTACTATTGCACTTTGAGTATCTTTTCAATTCTCGTTTGAGTATCTTTTTGTAAGGCTTTCTGATGCGAGTTTCTATTGAATTTGAGAGTGTTTCTAGTGTGGGCGTGTGTTTCTTTCAAACTGAGTACCTTTATATCGTTTGAGTATGTTTACTTTTGCAATTTGAGTATCTTTTCAATTCTCGTTTGAGTATCTTTCCGAACGGCTTTCGATGCGAGTTTTTCTTGAATTTGAGAGTGTTTCCACTATGGGCGTGTGTTTCTTTCAAACTGAGTATCTTTCTATCGTTTGAGTATGTTTACTATTGCAATTTGAGTATCTATTCAATTCTCGTTTGAGTATCTTTCTGTAAGCCTTTCTGATGCGAGTTTCTATTGAATTTGAGAGTGTTTCCAGTGTGGGCGTGTGTTTCTTTCAAACTGAGTATCTTTCTATCGTTTGAGTATGTTTACTATTGCACTTTGAGTATCTTTTCAATTCTCGTTTGAGTATCTTTCTGAACGGCTTTCGATGCGAGTTTTTCTTGAATTTGAGAGTGTTTCCAGTGTGGGCGTGTGTTTCTTTCAAACTGAGTATCGTTCTATCGTTTGAGTATGTTTACTATTGCAATTTGAGTATCTTTTCAATTCTCGTTTGAGTATCTTACTGTAATGCTTTCTGATGCGAGTTTCTATTGAATTTGAGAGTGTTTCTAGTGTGCGCGTGTGTTTCTTTCAAACTGAGTATCTTTCTATCGTTTGAGTATGTTTACTATTGCAATTTGAGTATCTTTTCAATTCTCGTTTGAGTATCTTTCTGAACGGCTTTCGATGCGAGTTTTTCTTGAATTTGAGAGTGTTTCCAGTGTGGGCGTGTGTTTCTTTCAAACTGAGTATCTTTCTATCGTTTGAGTATGTTTACTATTGCACTTTGAGTATCTTTTCAATTCTCGTTTGAGTATCTTTCTGTAAGGCTTTCTGATGCGAGTTTCTATTGAATTTGAGAGTGTTTCTAGTGTGGGCGTGTGTTTCTTTCAAACTGAGTACCTTTCTATCGTTTGAGTATGTTTACTATTGCAATTTGAGTATCTTTTCAATTCTCGTTTGAGTATCTTTCCGAACGGCTTTCGGTGCGAGTTTTTCTTGAATTTGAGAGTGTTTCCACTGTGGGCGTGTGTTTCTTTCAAACTGAGTATCGTTCTATCGTTTGAGTATGTTTACTATTGCAATTTGAGTATCTTTTCAATTCTCGTTTGAGTATCTTACTGTAATGCTTTCTGATGCGAGTTTCTATTGAATTTGAGAGTGTTTCTAGTGTGCGCGTGTGTTTCTTTCAAACTGAGTATCTTTCTATCGTTTGAGTATGTTTACTATTGCAATTTGAGTATCTTTTCAATTCTCGTTTGAGTATCTTTCTGAACGGCTTTCGATGCGAGTTTTTCTTGAATTTGAGAGTGTTTCCAATGTGGGCGTGTGTTTCTTTCAAACTGAGTATCTTTCTATCGTTTGAGTATGTTTACTATTGCAATTTGAGTATCTTTTCAATTCTCGTTTGAGTATCTTTCTGAACGGCTTTCGATGCGAGTTTTTCTTGAATTTGAGAGTGTTTCCATTGTGGGCTTGTGTTTCTTTCAAACTGAGTATCTTTCTATCTTTTGAGTATGTTTACTATTGCACTTTGAGTATCTTTTCAATTTTCGTTTGAGTATCTTTCTGTAAGGCTTTCTGATGCGAGTTTCTATTGAATTTGAGAGTGTTTCCAGAGTCGGCGTGTGTTTCTTTCAAACTTAGTATCTTTCTATCGTTTGAGTATGTTTACTATTGCAATTTGAGTATCTTTTCAATTCTCGTTTGAGTATCTTTCTGTAAGCCTTTCTGATGCGAGTTTCTATTGAATTTGAGAGTGTTTCCAGTGTGGGCGTGTGTTTATTTCAAACTGAGTATCTTTCTATCGTTTGAGTATGTTTACTATTGCACTTTGAGTATCTTTTCAATTCTCGTTTGAGTATCTTTCTGAACGGCTTTCGATGCGAGTTTTTCTTGAATTTGAGAGTGTTTCCAGTGTGGGCGTGTGTTTCTTTCAAACTGAGTATCTTTCTATCGTTTGAGTATGTTTACTATTGCACTTTCAGTATCTTTTCAATTCTCGTTTGAGTATCTTTCTGTAAGGCTTTCTGATGCGAGTTTCTATTGAATTTGAGAGTGTTTCTAGTGTGGGCGTGTGTTTCTTTCAAACTGAGTACCTTTCTATCGGTTGAGTATGTTTACTATTGCAATTTGAGTATCTTTTCAATTCTCGTTTGAGTATCTTTCCGAACGGCTTTCGATGCGAGTTTTTCTTGAATTTGAGAGTGTTTCCACTATGGGCGTGTGTTTCTTTCAAACTGAGTATCTTTCTATCGTTTGAGTATGTTTACTATTGCACTTTGAGTACCTTTTCAATTCTCGTTTGAGTATCTTTCCGAACGGCTTTCGGTGCGAGTTTTTCTTGAATTTGAGAGTGTTTCCACTGTGGGCGTGTGTTTCTTTCAAACTGAGTATCGTTCTATCGTTTGAGTATGTTTACTATTGCAATTTGAGTATCTTTTCAATTCTCGTTTGAGTATCTTTCTGTAAGCCTTTCTGATGCGAGTTTCTATTGAATTTGAGAGTGTTTCCAGTGTGGGCGTGTGTTTATTTCAAACTGAGTATCGTTCTATCATTTGAGTATGTTTACTATTGCAATTTGAGTATCTTTTCAATTCTCGTTTGAGTATCTTTCTGAACGGCTTTCGATGCGAGTTTTTCTTGAATTTGAGAGTGTTTCCATTGTGGGCTTGTGTTTCTTTCAAACTGAGTATCTTTCTATCTTTTGAGTATGTTTACTATTGCACTTTGAGTATCTTTTCAATTTTCGTTTGAGTATCTTTCTGTAAGGCTTTCTGATGCGAGTTTCTATTGAATTTGAGAGTGTTTCCAGAGTCGGCGTGTGTTTCTTTCAAACTGAGTATCTTTCTATCGTTTGAGTATGTTTACTATTGCAATTTGAGTATCTTTTCAATTCTCGTTTGAGTATCTTTCTGTAAGCCTTTCTGATGCGAGTTTCTATTGAATTTGAGAGTGTTTCCAGTGTGGGCGTGTGTTTATTTCAAACTGAGTATCTTTCTATCGTTTGAGTATGTTTACTATTGCACTTTGAGTATCTTTTCAATTCTCGTTTGAGTATCTTTCTGAACGGCTTTCGATGCGAGTTTTTCTTGAATTTGAGAGTGTTTCCAGTGTGGGCGTGTGTTTCTTTCAAACTGAGTATCTTTCTATCGTTTGAGTATGTTTACTATTGCACTTTCAGTATCTTTTCAATTCTCGTTTGAGTATCTTTCTGTAAGGCTTTCTGATGCGAGTTTCTATTGAATTTGAGAGTGTTTCTAGTGTGGGCGTGTGTTTCTTTCAAACTGAGTACCTTTCTATCGGTTGAGTATGTTTACTATTGCAATTTGAGTATCTTTTCAATTCTCGTTTGAGTATCTTTCCGAACGGCTTTCGATGCGAGTTTTTCTTGAATTTGAGAGTGTTTCCACTATGGGCGTGTGTTTCTTTCAAACTGAGTATCTTTCTATCGTTTGAGTATGTTTACTATTGCACTTTGAGTACCTTTTCAATTCTCGTTTGAGTATCTTTCCGAACGGCTTTCGATGCGAGTTTTTCTTGAATTTGAGAGTGTTTCCACTGTGGGCGTGTGTTTCTTTCAAACTGAGTATCGTTCTATCGTTTGAGTATGTTTACTATTGCAATTTGAGTATCTTTTCAATTCTCGTTTGAGTATCTTTCTGTAAGCCTTTCTGATGCGAGTTTCTATTGAATTTGAGAGTGTTTCTAGTGTGGGCGTGTGTTTCTTTCAAACTGAGTACCTTTATATCGTTTGAGTATGTTTACTATTGCAATTTGAGTATCTTTTCAATTCTCGTTTGAGTATCTTTCTTAACGGCTTTCGATGCGAGTTTTTCTTGAATTTGAGAGTGTTTCCATTGTGGGCTTGTGTTTCTTTCAAACTGAGTATCTTTCTATCGTTTGAGTATGTTTACTATTGCACTTTGAGTATCTTTTCAATTTTCGTTTGAGTATCTTTCTGTAAGGCTTTCTGATGCGAGTTTCTATTGAATTTGAGAGTGTTTCCAGTGTGGGCGTGTGTTTCTTTCAAACTGAGTATCTTTCTATCGTTTGAGTATGTTTACTATTGCAATTTGAGTATCTTTTCAATTCTCGTTTGAGTATCTTTCTGTAAGCCTTTCTGATGCGAGTTTCTATTGAATTTGAGAGTGTTTCCAGTGTGGGCGTGTGTTTCTTTCAAACTGAGTATCTTTCTATCGTTTGAGTATGTTTACTATTGCACTTTGAGTATCTTTTCAATTCTCGTTTGAGTATCTTTCTGTAAGGCTTTCTGATGCGAGTTTCTATTGAATTTGAGAGTGTTTCTAGTGTGGGCGTGTGTTTCTTTCAAACTGAGTACCTTTATATCGTTTGAGTATGTTTACTTTTGCAATTTGAGTATCTTTTCAATTCTCGTTTGAGTATCTTTCCGAACGGCTTTCGATGCGAGTTTTTCTTGAATTTGAGAGTGTTTCCACTATGGGCGTGTGTTTCTTTCAAACTGAGTATCTTTCTATCGTTTGAGTATGTTTACTATTGCAATTTGAGTATCTTTTCAATTCTCGTTTGAGTATCTTTCTGTAAGCCTTTCTGATGCGAGTTTCTATTGAATTTGAGAGTGTTTCCAGTGTGGGCGTGTGTTTCTTTCAAACTGAGTATCTTTCTATCGTTTGAGTATGTTTACTATTGCACTTTGAGTATCTTTTCAATTCTCGTTTGAGTATCTTTCTGAACGGCTTTCGATGCGAGTTTTTCTTGAATTTGAGAGTGTTTCCAGTGTGGGCGTGTGTTTCTTTCAAACTGAGTATCTTTCTATCGTTTGAGTATGTTTACTATTGCACTTTGAGTATCTTTTCAATTCTCGTTTGAGTATCTTTCTGTAAGGCTTTCTGATGCGAGTTTCTATTGAATTTGAGAGTGTTTCTAGTGTGGGCGTGTGTTTCTTTCAAACTGAGTACCTTTCTATCGTTTGAGTATGTTTACTATTGCAATTTTGAGTATCTTTTCAATTCTCGTTTGAGTATCTTTCGAACGGCTTTCGATGCGAGTTTTTCTTGAATTTGAGAGTGTTTCCACTATGGGCGTGTGTTTCTTTCAAACTGAGTATCTTTCTATCGTTTGAGTATGTTTACTATTGCACTTTGAGTACCTTTTCAATTCTCGTTTTGAGTATCTTTCTGTAAGGCCTTCTGATGCGAGTTTCTATTGAATTTGAGAGTGTTTCCAGTGATGGGCGTGTGTTTCTTTCAACTGAGTATCTTTCTATCGTTTGAGTATGTTTACTATTGCAATTTTGAGTATCTTTTCAATTCTCGTTTAGGTATCTTTCTGTAAGCCTTTCTGATGCGAGTTTCTATTGAATTTGAGAGTGTTTCTAGTGTGGGGCGTGTGTTTCTTTTCAAACTGAGTACCTTTATATCGTTTGAGTATGTTTGCTATTGCAATTTGAGTATCTTTTCAATCTCGTTTGAGTATCTTTCTGAACGGCTTTCGATGCGAGTTTTTCTTGAATTTGAGAGTGTTTCCATTGTGGGCTTGTGTTTCTTTCAAACTGAGTATCTTTCTATCGTTTGAGTATGTTTACTATTGCACTTTGAGTATCTTTTCAATTCTCGTTTGAGTATCTTTATGTAAGGCTTTCTTGATGCCGAGTTTCTATTGAATTTGAGAGTGTTTCCTGTGTGGGCGTGTGTTCTTTCAACTGAGTATCGTTCTATCGTTTGAGTATGTTTACTATTGCAATTTGAGTATCTTTTCAATTCTCGTTTGAGTATCTTTCTGTAAGCCTTTCTGATGCGAGTTTCTATTGAATTTGAGAGTGTTTCCAGTGTGGGCGTGGTGTTTCTTTCAAACTGAGTATCTTTCTATCGTTTGAGTATGTTTACTATTGCACTTTGAGTATCTTTTCAATTCTCGTTTGAGTATCTTTCTGTAAGGCTTTCTGATGCGAGTTTCTATTGATTTTGAGAGTGTTTCCAGTGTGGGCGTGTGTTTCTTTCAAACTGAGTATCTTTCTATCGTTTGAGTATGTTTACTATTGCAATTTGAGTATCTTTTCAATTCTCGTTTGAGTATCTTTCTGTAAGGCTTTCTGATGCGAGTTTCTATTGAATTTGAGAGTGTTTCTAGTGTGGGCGTGTGTTTCTTTCAAACTGAGTACCTTTATATCGTTTGAGTAGGTTTACTATTGCAATTTTGAGTATCTTTTCAATTCTCGTTTGAGTATCTTTCTGTAAGGCTTTCTGATGCGAGTTTCTATTGAATTTGAGAGTGTTTCCAGTGTGGGCGTGTGTTTCTTTCAAACTGAGTATCTTTCTATTCGTTTGAGTATGTTTACTATTGCAATTTGAGTATCTTTTCAATTCTCGTTTGAGTATCTTTCTGTAAGGCTTTCTGATGCGAGTTTCTATTGAATTTGAGAGTGTTTCTAGTGTGGGCGTGTGTTTTTCTTTCAACTGAGTACCTTTATATCGTTTGAGTATGTTTACTATTGCAATTTGAGTATCTTTTCAATCTCGTTTGAGTATCTTTCTGTAAGGCTTTCTGATGCGAGTTTCTATTGAATTTGAGAGTGTTTCCAGTGTGGGCCGTGTGTTTCTTTCAAACTGAGTATCTTTCTATCGTTTGAGTATGTTTACTATTGCAATTTGAGTATCTTTTCAATTCTCGTTTGAGTATCTTTCTGTAAGGCTTTCTGATGCGAGTTTCTATTGAATTTGAGAGTGTTTCTAGTGTGGGCGTGTGTTTCTTTCAAACTGAGTACCTTTATATCGTTTGAGTATGTTTACTATTGCAATTTGAGTATCTTTTCAATTCTCATTTGAGTATCTTTCTGTAAGGCTTTCTGATGCGAGTTTCTATTGAATTTGAGAGTGTTTCCAGTGTGGGCGTGTGTTCTTTCAAACTGAGTATCTTTCTATCGTTGAGTATGTTTACTATTGCAATTTGAGTATCTTTTCAATTCTCGTTTGAGTATCTTTCTGTAAGCCTTTCTGATGCGAGTTTCTATGAATTTGAGAGTGTTTC